>NC_041708.1:38097203-38284733 GCF_900700375.1 Denticeps clupeoides
GTAAAGATTGATAAAGGGGTAAAGGGGCAGTCAATTCCAGAAACTGCAGGACTGTGGGTCCCCTAAATTCCTGCGGTCCTGTAATTTGTCTCTATGTAGTGGTCATCATCTCAAAAGTGTTTAAAAGCTTATTCAAATTATACTGACCCTGCAATCAATGAGTCTGTCAGTGAAAACTGTACCTGTGAACGTTTAGGAAATTCCTTCATCTTTTCTCTTTGTTTCGATCTTTCTTTCAGGTAGTTCAACTGGAGGAGTTGCTGGCCGTCCGCCACTCAGTGTTTATTATTGGCAACGCTGGCACTGGGAAGTCACAAGTGCTAAAGTCTCTGAATAAGACCTACCACAACATGAAGCGCCGACCAGTGTGGGCTGACCTGAACCCCAAAGCTGTCACCAACGACGAGCTGTTCGGCATCATAAACCCGGCCACGCGCGAGTGGAAAGATGGTGTGCATTTCTTCTGATAACTCTTTGAAAATGTGTATGATGTAATGTGTATGATAACTTTGCTTTTAACTTAAGTTCTCTAAAACATGGCATAAACAGGTAAGGAAAATGTTGTCTGACTTCTACCCTGTGTCTGTTGTGGCAGGTCTCTTCTCGTGCATCATGCGTGAACTGTCTAACGTCAGACATGCTGGGCCAAAGTGGATTGTGCTGGATGGTGATATTGATCCCATGTGGATTGAGTCTCTGAACACAGTCATGGATGATAACAAGGTACAGATACATGTGTGCAGTTTTTTTTTACTTTGGTATTTTAAGATTGTGTTTGTGTGTCTGTTTAATGTAGGACTGTTGTATTCAGCATGTGCATGTATCTATTCGGTCTGTTAATGCTGTGTGTGTGTGTGTGTGTGTGTGTGTGTACACATTTAGATTCTCACCTTAGCCAGTAATGAGCGAATTCCACTGAACCCCACAATGCGGCTGGTTTTTGAGATGTTGTGTCCCGCCACAGTGTCCCGCGCAGGTCAGTATTGAACGCGCACACACACACACACACACACCACATACACACCTATAGATCCAAACATAGTAGATCAGTGCTCCTAATTAGCTGTTTTAATTTAAGGGTATAGTAAAGACTTTCATTTAATAAGTTACTTTTCATTAAACAAATTACTATTGGCCTGTCTGTCTCACACAAAATTTTAATTCTCATTTCTAACTCATTTTTCAACAACCACTGACTTTTTGACAAATTGCACAGGCAACCCACAAACATACATACACTCAGTATCCAAAACATAATACATGTATGCACAATAATACCTAATAACATCATAATCTCACAGAATGACTGAAAATTTGCATGGAAAAGGTTGAGTTGGGCGCGACTCAATGTGGATATATTGTGAATTCTATTTTCGACAAGACTAAGAATCACTGCTTTTATTGGTGTTCCACAGGAATTCTGTACATCAATCCAGCAGATTTGGGGTGGAATCCCCCAGTCTCCAGCTGGATTAACAGCAGAGAAGTCCAGTCAGAGAAGGATAACCTGACCGTTCTGTTTGACAAATACCTACCTCCATGCCTGGAGACACTTAGATTAAGGTAACGACCTGTAGGGTAATGCGTTTGATAAATGCCATAAATGTAGAAGTAACTATAAATAATATGAATTAATAGTAGTACTATGCAATCTTATTGTATTTTCACATTATCTTCAACCATGTTTCCTCTGTCACTAACACTTCCTTTGCAAAGCAAACTCCACACATTCTGACTTTCCTGTGTGTTGCTCAGACACACTATACTATGACTAGAACCAGATAAGATCGTACATGTGAAGGTTACAATCATCCATACAATTACAAATTAGCAGATTATCATGTTAAGACAAAACAGACCAATGATCCTTTTTATTCTTTTCTGTTCTTCTTTCACAATGTTGGATTTCTATAAGCACATGAGTAGCCACATGAGGATGTTCAATTTCAGATAAAAACATCTACAATTATTGCTTTAATCACTGCTTATGTGATGTGCAGGTTTAAGAAGATCATTCCAGTCCCAGAGCAGAGCATGGTGCAGACGCTCTGCTATCTGCTGGAGAGTCTGCTCACCCCAGAGCAGGCGCCGCCTGGTTCCCCCAAGGAGCTGTACGAGCTCTATTTTGTCTTTGCCGCTATCTGGGCATTCGGTGGAACCATGTTCCAGGACCAGGTGAGAAATGTTTCTAGGACCACGTGGGATGGATGGATATAGGTTTACATTTATATGATTCGTTACCATTATACTCTAATCTGCTGTTTTTCTTTTCAGTTGGTTGACTACAGAGTTGAGTTCAGTAAGTGGTGGGTGACTGAGTTCGACACCATCAAGTTCCCATCAGAGGGCATTGACCCTGTTACCAAGACGTTTGAACCCTGGTCAAAAATGGTCCCTAAATTTAAGCTGGACCCAAATGTTCCGATGCAGGTTGGTATTTGCATTTTCACTTTCTTCATTTCATTACATTTCATTTCACTGCGCATTTGTTCCCAGGTATCAAGCAATCAAAACCTGGTATTTAGTCAGACCATAGTATAATCCCTAAACACAACATACATCAGCACCATGGACTACTGTAATGTAATTACATATAATTAACACATGGAACTGGAGCCTAGACCCACAAACACTGTCAGTACTGTATGCATCCACTGTTTGTTCGAGCATTTTAGTTTACGCACAAGAAATTACCTTGACAAAATGTGTGAATATCTGATGGTAATGGGTTTTTCTGCTAATTGTTGTCCAGGCCTGTTTAGTGCCCACCACAGAAACAGTGCGCTTGAGCTACCTGATGGACCGACTGCTGGACTGGGGGCGGCCAGTCATGCTTGTGGGCACCGCTGGCACAGGCAAGTCTGTCATAGTCTGTCACAATCTAGTACCATTGTGTCTCTGAGCGGGACACTTAACCCCGAGTATCTCCAGGGGGACGGTCCCTTTAACTACTGAGTGTAAGTCACTCTGGATATTAACCTTTGTCTCAGGTTAGGGTTAGTTTTTATTTATGCAAATGACATGATAAAAAATTCTATGTGTTTGGTTATGCCAGGTACTGGACTCTGCAATAATTACACAGTGAAATTTTATAATCTGGTGTAGTGCAAAAGGTCCGATCCTATGTCAGCACCATGCCTGAATTCACTAAGCGCTTCATAGCTCTTTATACATACTTTATAGCTAGTGCTTAGTTTTATACAAATGGGTTTGAATGGAACATAACATGTGTCCCAGTATTAGTGTACTTGAAAGCAGAAGTTTGTTGACAGATGTGAATGTTTGCATGATTTGACATTGGATACGTAGTTTTGTAGGTTCATGTGATTGTTCTAGAGAACCTTTTGGCTTAGGCTTACCTTAAATTTGATCATGACCATTGTCTGATTTCTTTGGCTTCTTTTGGCATCCTTTTTTGCACCCACGAGTGTCTGAAGACCCCGCAGGATCTGCTGAAAATTTACCTGCATGAGTCTAACAGGGTATACCAAGATAAGATGGTTGAAGAGAAGGACTTCTCCACCTTTGACAAGCTACAGGCAGAAATGGTGAAACAGTTTTTTGAGGTGAGTGCAAACCATTAGCTTGCATCATTACAGGGAGTGCAGAATTATTAGGCAAATGAGTATTTTGTCCACATCATCCTCTTCATGCATGTTGTCTTACTCCAAGCTGTGTAGGCTCAAGAGCCTACTACCAATTAAGCATATTAGGTGATGTGCATCTGTCGTGACCGTAAGGTTACTTATTGCTCCCACTTTGTCCACCCCAGACACAGGCAACATGCAAAGTATAATTCAAACCGTACACTATTTGTTGTTTAAATAAAATCAAACAAGATGCATGTTGGGGGCGTATGAGAATAACACTGCCAGGAACGGTTACACCTCACTAGTACTGCAGGGTTAATGCCACCCTCCCCGGTACACACCGCAAATCGTGACAATTCAGAGCACATGTACAAACCCACAATTCATCAGAAATCGGAGATCGCACCAAACACATGTTTTCAAACCGCAAGTGAAGCACCACAAATGCACATTTTAAGAGGGTTGGGTGGGTAATAAAATCAGTATGGTGACAATCCAGGCTGGTTATCTTATCTTATATGGTGATCTAATAACATATACCTATATAAAAATACCTATCCAATAAGAAAAAGATCTTAAAAATACTGGTCGGCACCCCCCGACCAGTATGAAAACTAGTCTACCCAAACCCACGAAACGAATGGTCGCACGACTTGTCAAACCAGAAGTGTTCGCACGTCGGTCTCCAAGCGCTCCACTCCGCAGCTGCGCCGGATCACGCAGTCCAGGACCCCGCGAACACGCCCACGTCGCCCTCCGGAATGCTCGGCGACAAGCTCCGCCCAGTTCCCGGCCAGGCGACAAGCTCCGCCCAGTTCCCGGCCAGGCGACAAGCTCCGCCCAGTTCCCGGCCAGGCGACAAGCTCCGCCCAGTTCCCGGCCAGGCGACAAGCTCCGCCCAGTTCCCGGCCAGGCGACAAGCTCCGCCCAGTTCCCGGCCAGGCGACAAGCTCCGCCCAGTTCCCGGCCAGGCCGTATGACTGAAAACGTGACAAGAGTAGGCGCCGTTCCACGAAGTCCACGCTTCCTTCTTCCGTCGGCCGCCGTCGCTATATGCCGATCCCGCTGCAACACAAACACCGTCGGGCTGTTCGATGGAATGATTCAGGTCCACATACAATAACGCGTTAACCGGAAATTACAACTCCGACGTCCCTTTGCGGGGTACTTAGCTCGCGTTGTCGGTTACTGGCTGTAGTGCCGCTGGCCGCTCCGCCCTCCACTTCGCCGGCGGTCACCGTCCGGCGTCTGGTCGCGTCGCCGCCGTTCACGCCGCTGGTGACGTCACGAGTCCCGGTTCCAGTTCCTCGTCACCGTTCTCTCCCGCCCCCCTCACGATGCAAGGTGGGCCCTATTTATAAGGCATACAAACCTACCCACAACCAATACCCAGTCTCCATCAATTAGTCCACCAGAGTCATTGAAAACCAGGCTGATTCAACACACCAGACCCTGGTAGGAACATAGCCAGTTATTATTAGTGTTCATTTAGTCCAGGACCCACAAAACGAGCACCAGTCAGCAAAAACCAAAACACATTACAACCAACAACACCACACTACAAGCCGCTGTACTTGACACATCATCTGAGAAGGGGTGTGGTCTAATGACATCAACACCCTATATCAGGTGTGCATAATTATTAGGCAACTTCCTTTCCTTTGGCAAAATGGGTCAAAAGAAGGACTTGACAGGCTCAGAAAAGTCAAAAATAGTGAGATATCTTGCAGAGGGATGCAGCACTCTTAAAATTGCAAAGCTTCTGAAGCGTGATCATCGAACAATCAAGCGTTTCATTCAAAATAGTCAACAGGGTCGCAAGAAGCGTGTGGAAAAACCAAGGCGCAAAATAACTGCCCATGAACTGAGAAAAGTCAAGCGTGCAGCTGCCAAGATGCCACTTGCCACCAGTTTGGCCATATTTCAGAGCTGCAACATCACTGGAGTGCCCAAAAGCACAAGGTGTGCAATACTCAGAGACATGGCCAAGGTAAGAAAGGCTGAAAGAAGACCACCACTGAACAAGACACACAAGCTGAAAGGTCTAGACTGGGCCAAGAAATATCTCAAGACTGATTTTTCTAAGGTTTTATGGACTGATGAAATGAGAGTGAGTCTTGATGAGCCAGATGGATGGGCCCGTGGCTGGATTGGTAAGGGCAGGAGCTCCAGTCCGACTCAGACGCCAGCAAGGTGGAGGTGGAGTACTGGTTTTGGCTGGTATCATCAAAGATGAGCTAGTGGGGCCTTTTCGGGTTGAGGATGGAGTCAAGCTCAACTCCCAGTCCTACTGCCAGTTTCTGGAAGACACCTTCTTCAAGCAGTGGTACAGGAAGAAGTCTGCATCCTTCAAGAAAAACATGATTTTCATGCAGGACAATGCTCCATCACACGCGTCCAAGTACTCCACAGCGTGGCTGGCAAGAAAGGGTATAAAAGAAGAAAAACTAATGACATGGCCTCCTGGTTCACCTGATCTGAACCCCATTGAGAACCTGTGGTCCATCATGAAATATCCCTGCAGATAAGCAAGACAACCGCAATGTCTACCCATGTCCTGTCTACAAGTCCAGACAGCGTGGGCCCACCTACGTCTGGACTTTCAACCTGAAGACCAAAGAAAGCCCATCCAAGTGGACACAATCAGGAGTAGCCCTTCTTCTGCAGACCTTATATGTGTCATGTCTAATGTTTTATGTCTAATGTTTTATGTCTGATGTCTAATGTTTTATGTCTGATGTCTAATGTTTTATGACTGATGTCTCTTATCTTATGTTTAAGTTCTGATGTTTTGAATGCCTTATGTTTGAAGTTTATTAAAGTTTTATTGCATTCACAAAAATTGTTTTTTTTTTATTTTTTTTTTTATTATGATTTACTCTATAATGTGTCATATTTGACATTGCAAATAACCTGGCTATTTTGCTGGTCTTCACAGGTAAGGGTCTATCAAGTTTCCAGACCTTAATTATCTTATTTATCATTAGGAAAGGCCAAGAGATGTAGATATTTCAGTCTTGGTCCCAAACCCCTGGACTGAGAAGCTGCACAGTCTCCATTCTATTAACGGTCAGAGTCTGCAAGGGGGTTTATTAAAAGCATAATTAGTATTATTGTAATGTTTCGCTTATTTTAACAGAATATTTCATAAAAAACATAGAATAATTACAAGAATCAGCAACTGAGTCTGCATTATGGTTTGTTCTGAATGTTGATGAGCCCGAGCTTAGACCTTTTACAAAGACAGGTTAAAATCAGGTTAATTTGGTGCTTAGTCGGTATCTGCACTCCTCCATTTCCATCTACTCTGGGGATTAAAGTATATATTTGGACCATCTTTGTTGATCAGGGCCAGTTCTAGACAGGCAAATATGAGGGAGCAGACAGAAATGTGAAGGGGGCACATGGTGGCATCGAAGGTGGGAAATGGGTGAGGTGCCAATATTAACAACACTGGCATAAGGATGGCATGGTTGGAAAAAAGCCCTTCTTCTGCAGATCTGATTTGTTTTATGTCTGATGTTTTATGTCTCATGTCTAATGTTTTATGTCTGATGTCTCGTTGGAAAAAGGGATGTATCTCACAGCATTAACTTTCACTTTGTGAGCTGCTGGGGTGGAAAGTGAATAAGCTTTACTTTGGGTCTGGGTCCTCCAGTCCAGCAGACAGGCTGACAGTGGTGCTTGTGGGATCAAGATCAAGAAATTTGTACAGTTTCTGGTCAGCTCAAACTGTACAAATAAATTGCAAGATAAAAAAAATCTCAGGATTTATGTGCGCACTCTGTGTAGCTCACACTACATGAACAATATGAGCGCATTGGAAGCAGAAGAAGAAGAAGACGTGTGCAACAAAATGAGTGGCGACTGGAAACGGGTTTCCATTTCCATTAACGGGTTTAAATTGATAATACAAATACAACTGCATGTAGAGCATTCAAAGTTAAAATCTCATATCAAAAAGGCTCTAAAATCACCTGCAGCAGACAACATTGTGTGGTGATTGTGACAAAGTAGGGAACGACCAAAACATTTAACCTTTTCACAGAAGGTCGCAGCAAAAGAAAAGAACCTTTCCACGTAAATATCATAAATCAAAATCAATTTAGAAAAACAACAATTAGGCAAAAATATTTTCAAACGAAGAACATAAAACAACTGACAAAATGCACATAAAGAACCAACCATATCTAACGTACATTAGTTTTTTTTTTAAATGATCTTCATGAAGCAATTTCCATTTTTCCTCCATTTCCTCAACCTCATATTCTTTCCTTTCCCTTGTAAAATATTCTCTTATCATGATTAACACTCGTCTTTCTTCTCCATTCATTCAGAATCTGTGGCCTTGAACATGTTCCCTATATTAGGGACGGCCCTGCCTCCCAAATATTCTGCTTTATACATAACATCTCTCCGTACCCTCTCTTTACCCTCCCCATATAAACCAGAACATTTCCCTCTGAATGTTCTCCACAGATCTTCTTGGTATCGGGAACAGTGGGTTGTAGTAGCCTAGTGGTTAACACACTCGCCTATGAACCAGAAGACCCAGGTTCAAACCCCACTTACTACCATCATGTCCCTGAGCAAGACACTTAACCCTGAGTGTCCCCAAGGGGGGACTGTCCCTGTAACTACTGACTGTAAATCACTCTGGATAAGAGCTTCTGATAAATGCTGCTGTAAATGGGAATGTAGCTGCCAGGAAGGATAGAGCTGATAGGACTTCTGCCCCAACATTGTTAAATCCCTTGATCTCCACAGATACCATTTTGCTTTGTTCTATTTGTTTCTGCTTCCAAACATGAAAATAACGATCCAATACTGATACCAACTTGGTATCGATAGTATGGATATTTAGGATCAATTCGCACATTCCTAATACTTATATACTGTCCAGTACGGAAAGTATTCAGACCCACTTCAATTTTTCACTGTGTTATATTGCAGCAATTTACTAAAATCATTTGTCCATTTTTCACACAGCACCCCATATTGCCAGAAAAATGCAGAATTGTTGACATTTTTGCAGATTTATTAACAAAGAAAAACTGAAATATCACACGGTCCTAAGTATTCAGACCCTGACACTCATATATTTAACTCCGGTTCTGTCCCTTTCTTCTGATCGTCCTTGAGATGGTTCTACACCTTCATTAGAGTCCAGCTGTGTTTGATTATACTGGTTGGACATGATTAGGAAGCCACGCCCCTGTCTATATAAGGCCTTACAGCTCACAATGCACGTCAGAGCAAATGAGAATCAAGAGGTCAAAGGAACCGCCTAAAGAGCTCAGAGACAGAATTGTGGCACGGCACAGATATACATGTTACATGTTACATGAGATAAAGTTAGAAGTTTTCTGTTATGTAACAAAGAGTATTGAACCTTGGATTTTATTTCATTACAGCCCAAATGTGACATTTGTGGACAGTGGTTCCATGATCTCTGCTTTGCCCAAAGCCAGATGGCACGATTTGATATGTGGTAAAGTCTGTTGTGTAAACTACAGTTGGCCAAATATTGATTAATTGCTCCACAGAGCATGATTATGTGGCAACTACTAGAATGCACAACCCTGCGGCTGTGACCCTAGGTTTCCTATACAGAGCGACAGTTTCCTCAGGCACAGGCACCAGGTGACACCGGGGCCTGGAGGCCTGCTCTCCGCAGCAGTCCGCTTGTAGTTTGTTTCGCAGATCATCATGGAGGTTAGTAAGATGGCAACGCTGGAGGAATTTTATCCCATTGCAGACATGGACTTGCCGTTCTGAGACAAAACCGTACAAAATAACACCATTTAAACTTCAGTTAGCGCCGGGCCGCCATCTTGGTCCTGATGTGATTCAATCAGTTAAATGCGACCAATCATGCGACCAAGAGAGTTTGAACAAACAGTGTAGTCCATAAATCAGATTCGACCAATAAAATGGATGTGATCTGATGACATCATCAACTGAATAGTATACTTACAACTTGAAGTGTTGGCTGAGTTGATGCAGGCGATTCAAAGAGCTCCAGCAAATTGTGGAAGGATCATTCAGAAGACAGAAGACAGAAGTTGATCATTCTTGCTTATACCGTTCAGGCTTTACGTGGAGAAATGGAGAAACCAGAAAATAAGGCTGATGCTGTACTGCAGCAGCAAAGCCAGACGGCTGAGCTATCAGCTGCTGACCAACGATTGGTTAATATTCTTAAAATGTATGATATGCCAGTCAAAGACCCCCTTGAGGACTATGTGTTTCTGAAATGCATTGGTAAGGGATACTATGGCAAGATTTTTAAGGCCAGGAACCGGTAGACGGGACAGCTGGTTGCAGTGAAGATCCAGGCGTGCACACTTGAGAACCCGGGAAGGAGCCATAATAGTCTAACTTCTTGTAGTTCTTCGAGCACCAAAATGTCATCAGAATGGTGGGGAAATGCCACTGGGAGAACCAGCTGTACATATTCACAGAACTCTGTGGACAAGGTGATTTATGCACCATCCGGACTAAGACAGGGGCCTATAAAGAAACTGAAATTGCATATGTGGCCAAAAATGTGCTTCAAGGTCTTCACCACATTCACAGTAACGGGTATTTCCACTCTGACATCAGACCCAAAAATATTTTGATCAGTGATGCTGCTGAAGTGAAGATTTGGCCGACTTGGGTGACGTCACCCATGAAAGTCTAGTGACTGAAAATTACGGCACATATGGCTACATGGCGCCTGAGATGGTGAAGGTAGATCGAGAGGAAGCCTACGATCATAAAGTTGACATATGGTCCCTGGGAATGATGATAATAACCTGACTTTCAAAAACATACTTCTGAGCACTGGGCCACCAGTGAGCCCCCAACAATTAAGAAGAAGAAGTAGAAGTGGTCTGGACCATTCCACGACTCTGACTAAGGACCCTACGATGAGGCCAACTGCAGAGGAGCTTCTGCAGCACGACTTTGTCCGCGACCTGCAGTGTGAACCACATCCGTTTGGAAAACGCCTGCGGCAGGGCAAGTTCCAGAGAGCCATCAGGAAGTTTTTCCATAAATGAAGACAGGAACAGGGACACGTAGAGGTTACAGTTCTGGATTCTGCCCTGCTTATGTCCAGCATGCCAGGACGTATGGACTGACTTCATTTACTCTGGACACTCTACTCTTCAACCTTGAGACTGAAATACTAGCCTTAAAAATGAAATATGTACAAATGTAAATATCCAATAAAACAGTCAAAAATAGTTCTTTGTGCGTGTGTTCATTTCGTTATGCATACTACAAGAAAAATCTATTTAAAAAAATCTATGTATAAAAATTTAACTCTCAACATAAATAGAATTGAATTAAATCAGTGAGACATATTGACTGTAGTTTATTGTTTCCAAAGGAACCATGCGCATGTGAATGAATCCACCTTTGTACATTCACTGCATATTTTCAGTGCGCCTGCATGTGCCGAACTGTGGAGACACTCAGGATTAAGTGTCTTGCTCAGGGACACAATGGTAGTAAGTGGGGTTTGAACCTGGGTCTTTGTGGTTGTCTGGTTCATAGGTGAGTGTCTTAACCTACTAGGCTACTACCACCCATTATTTGTATGAATCCCCGTTCTACCAAACGTCGTCACACGGAACATATTTATGTACAAATGTCATCCACGATAAGTTTAACTATCAATCATCACCACCCCTTCCATTCATGCTCGCTCGTTCATTCTCTCTTTTCTTGTTTCAGATTTTATCATAAACCCAGAGGCCGATTTTGACATTACCCCAACCCATTACAACTACATGAATGTAGCAATCACAGATAATAAAAAAAGCCCAGTTTTTCCTTAACCATTTCTTTATTTATAAAGCTGAAAATATATATAAAACAATTCTCAAAAATTTAAAATATTTTGTTTTGGTATACAAATCAGATATTCAAACTTGATGTGACAATGACAAAATGCGATTTAAACCTTGCCACCAGATATCATTTTAAACACAAGACAATATATGTTTTAATAAAACCCAGCAACATTACCTCATGGCCATTTACAAGAACCCTCTAAGGTGTCAGTGCTGAACTGTTTGGTTGAAAAACTTAAACCCCAATCAGCATAACAAGAACAAGTGTTCTACAGAAGCTCAGTCCTCACAAGCTTCTACAGGTGAGCTGTGGAATCCACCTCAATAGGGAACATCACATCCTGGTACGGCGGCTGCACTGCATGAGACAATGAGGCCCAGCAGAGAGTGGAGAAGATGGTGCAGAAGATGATTGGGACGCCACTTTATGAAATGAAGGACATTTACACCATACGCTGTCTCAGAAAGACATGGGAAAGACCTGTCTCGTCAGAAAGATCTGAGGGACGAGAAGCTGTTAGATGTCCTGGAACCTGGTCTATCATCACCACAGCTAAAAAGGTGCCATATGATTTATTCCATAAATGGCACAGAAGCAGCTGCCACCCATCTGCTTATCCAGGTGTCCTCTAACATGGGGGACATGCAAACATCATAACAGGGGGAACCTCCTTCATACTGGACATTTGGCTCCCAAAAAAGGTAGCAGCAGAGCTATCAGATTGTCCTTTGATGTTCCTGAATGGTCCAAACAGAACTCCTAATACTGGAATCCAGTGGTCATCCACCCCCAACAAGACTCTCCCCTCTCTGAACTTCAGGCAGTCATGGACCTGGAATCTACAATCTTACAATCCCACAGTCCAGGTTCAGTAGAGGTCAGCAGATGTTCATCAGGAAAATCCTCCATTCATCTAACTGCTGTGTTCCCTCAGGAAGAGGCTGCTGTCTGTGTGCTGCTTGAAAATGTGAAGATGTTCATGATTATGTTGGTCAGATCCTGAAGTATGAGATGATCCCACCATCATTTCAGCTTCTGTACCAGCTTAGTCCCCGAGATCCTTTTCTTCTGCTGCTTCTTCTGTTTCTTCATTTTAACCAAGTCACCATGATCGGTTCTGTAGAGAACAGGACAGTGTTAGTACTATACTGCTGTAGGAAGATTAAATCTAAATCTTCTCCTGTATAATGAAGGTCCAGTTAGACCAGATCTGATATTTTCTGCTCTCTACTGATGAGAAGCAAATACTTGGTTTAATAATGTTGCTTTATTGGAATCATTATTAATAATCTATTCATATTCATAATGTGTAGCTTTTACAGAAGAATGAGTTTGTTGATGATTTCTACTGATGTCTCATTGTCTCCTATTTGTTTTCTGGTGTTTGCTGCTTTCCATAACTCAACACTCAGGATCACCAGGAGAACATGAGAGAAGATGCAGGAGAAAACCCAGAACCAGGCACCAACAAAACAGGACATGGTCCTGAAGTCCATGGTGCTTGATGGTCAGTCAGACAGGGACGTGACAACAGTAAAGATTCATTAGAGTCGTCTTGGTCCCCAACTGGGTAAAAACCTAGAACTGTTCTACAAAAGGACAAGTCACAAGAAATCTAAGAGGCTTAATGGTCCTTCTGAGGAAAGAAACCAGACAAGCAGCAGCACATAACAAGTGTAGGAAATTCATGTAACACACTTACACACAAACACACAAACACACACACACTTCTTGTTAACATTCAGTCCTGATATCAACACTCACTGTAGAGTCTCCAGTTTACAGTGTGGATCCTCCAGTGCTGTAGAGAGAAGTTTCACTCCTGAATTCTGCAGATTATTGCTACTCAGGTCCAGGAGTCTCAGACGTGACGAGTTTGATCTGAGAGCTGAGGACAGAGCTGAACAGCAACCAGCTGAGAGGGAACAGCGCCGCAGCCTGGAAGAAACATGATGATACATCAGATTATCACAGTCATTATTACTCTTTATTTACCTGTAGATAAACACACAGTTTTAAACATTTATTTAACTTTTAATGATTTATTCAGATGCTTCGTGCTGTTATTAGGATGTTATAGGTGATGTTAATATTTACAGAAATTGTATATTTTGACATTATTATAGGTGTTAATTTTTGTAAAATTGTTGATTTGTAACGTGGTTTGCTGTATTCTTTACTGACTGCTCACCACCACTTGCATGTTACCTTATATAAGCTGTTTAATTCTACTGCTGGGCTGCCAGTAAATGTGCGCATGATAACGTCTTAACGTCAGAATAAAGTTTTGTAGAACCTTTGAACGACACTGGATTGTGTTTTTATAAACGCGTCGGACCAATAAGTGAAACTCGACTTCAAACTCTCACTGCTTTTGGTTTTATTTCATGTAGTCAATAAATCTGCAGTTTTTCTTCAAATATATTTACATCAAATATATTTTGATGGAACATGATTATACATCAGATTATTACAGTCATTATTACTCTTTATTTACCTGTAGATAAACACACACACTTTATCATGAATTTTATATTTAGTTTTTGTTAAAATTATTTCCCTCTTAATAGAAAATAATCCAGTTGTGTAGTTGGACCAAGTTGAGTAAGTTTTTATTCTGGTACGAGGAGACGAGTCAGTACAGCGGTACAGGTTGTCTAACCAGGAACAGGCAGTCTGGTCCTTTTATACAGTAGATATGCAGGACAGTATTAGACACCAGTATTCTTACAGTAAAGGGGTGTGTGTGTGAGTGTGTGTGCCGGTGTGTGCGTGAGTGGTGTGTGTGTGCGTGAGTGAGTGTGTATAGACGGTGTGTGTTCAGTGGATCTGAGGACACACTTTCTGTCCTTGTTTTTACTGGTCACAATCCTCTAGCGTTTTTATCCCGTATGAAGAACGTAAACCAGTGTATTATGTGCTGGTCTTTAGTGCTACAGGGTTTTAAACTAGACATCAAGTACAAGCAGGGAGGGGACAATGTTTTACTGGACACCATGTTTTACTGGACACCATGTTTTACTGGACACCATGTTTTACTGGACACCATGTTTTAGTGGACACCATGTTACGGGTCGTTTGAATTTGGAAGTGGTGTTAATCTACATGGGATGTTGATTCTTGGTGGTGGGGGCGTTACGTCTCGTGGTCATGTGATGTACTGTCTGTGTTCTGTCTTGTTTGTGTTTTCCTTTTTGTAGGAGGAGCCTGTAATTACGGAACTCCTCCCAGACCGGACGCTGATTTGCGCTCCCGTCGCAGTGAGGCCGTTAAAGATGGCGACAAGTAAAATGCAGAAGGGGGGAAATACACCAGACAGATGTACTGTCCACAGTAGTCTACTCTGCTTTTTCATGTGCAATTTCCCACTTGTGGGACTAATAAAGGTTTATCTTATCTTATCTTCATGGCGTGACTGTCGTCTTTTCAAGGCTTGAATTGTACTGTTTCGATTTATTAAACTGACCTCGCTAAAACGTTTGTGGCGTTTCCATTCCTCTTTCTAATTGTTCACGTGCCTGACCCAGACCAGGACGTAACATCAAAACCTCAAAAGTATTTTCATGAAAAACTAACATTCAGTCCTGATATCAACACTCACCGTAGATCCTCCAGTTTACAGTGTGGATCCTCCAGTGCTGTAGAGAGAAGTTTCACTCCTAAATCCTGCAGATTATTTTTACTCAGGTCCAGGAGTCTCAGACGTGAGGAGTTTGATCTGAGAGCTGAAGACAGAACTGAACAGCAACCAGCTGAGAGGGAACAGCGCCACAGCCTGGAAGAAACATGATGATACATCAGATTATTACAGTCATTATTACTCTTTATTTACCTGTAGATAAACACACACTTTATCATGAATTTTATATTTAGTTTTAATCATTTATTCAACTTTAATAATTTACTCAGATGTTTTGATGTTTTTACTCAGATGTTTTATTCTGTTATTAGGATTTTATTCTGTTATTAGGATGATGTTGAAGGTGTTTTTCTCCTGGATATTAAAAAGTGTTTCATGATGAATGAAGAACATTAACTTTTCACCACTTTCTAAAAATGAAACCGTTTCTTGTATAAAACTGATCTTAATAAAACTCTGCTGCTGAAATGTATTTTTCTCCAAAAGTATTTCCATGAAATATTAATATTCAGTCCTGATATCAACACTCACTGTAGAGTCTCCAGTTTACAGTGTGGATCCTCCAGTGCTGTAGAGAGAAGTTCCACTCCTGAATCCTGCAGATTATTGTAACTCAGGTCCAGGAGTCTCAGACGTGAGGAGTTTGATCTGAGAGTTGAGGACAGAGCTGAACAGCAACCAGCTGAGAGGGAACAGCGCCGCAGCCTGGAAGAAACATGATGATACATCAGATTATTACTTTATTATGTATTTATCTGTAGATAAACCCATATACTTTTATTTTATATTTAGTTTGAATTATTTCTGCTTATATTGTTGTTTTTCTGCTGGATGTCTGAAAGTTGAGTCGTGGCAACTGGACTTTCTGTCTTTAATGTAGAGACGTTTCATTCTGATTCCACAGAACTTTGTCTATCTGAGGGAAGTTGGTTTGTGTCCACAAATGTATCCTCCAGGTTGGTTTCACTTCACTCCCACCTTGAATAGGCTCATTAAGTGGAACACAGGCAGGGGGAGGGTGGTGGGTGGGTGTGACAGCCCCGCCCTGGCAGCTCCTCCTGCCCCCTGTGGAATGAAACGTCTCTACCTTAAAGAAAGAAGTCCAGATGCCATCACTCAACTTTCAGACAATTTCACCTGGATGACTGAGAATCTTTAGACGTTTCTCCTGGATATTAAAAAGTGCATCATGATGAATTTAAAACATTAACTTATTTGTAATTAGTCATTCTTATTTATATTACAGTGCTTAATATCAAATAAAATATCAGAGTGGTTCTGTGGCATCATGATTATTGTCATTAGTCAGCAATGTGACTTATTCCAAAGTCCCCCCTGGAGACACTCAGGGTTAAGTGTCTTGCTCAGGGACACAATGGTAGTAAGTGGGGTTTGAACCTGGGTCTTCTGGTTCGTAGGCGAGTGTGTTACCCACTAGGCTACTACCGCACACTCGCATATGTCAAGTATATGGAATTGTAGTACTGTATAACGGCTGGTGACATGTTTCTGTTTTATATTCCCACTGACTGGCGCTCATTAATGGTTCCGGGACTAATTGAACCTTAATAATGACGGCTATGTTCCTACCAGGGACCGGTGTGTTACATCAGCCTGACTTTCAATGACTCTGATGGACTGATTGGTGAAGACTGGGTATTGGTTGTGGGTAGGTCGGTATCTCTTATAAATAGGGCCCACCTTAAGTCATGCGGGAACCGGGGACCGTGACCAGCCGCGTAGTGGACGGCGGAGCGGCCAGCGGCACTACGGCCAGTGACAACAGGGCGTCCTAAGCACCCCTGAAGGAGCGTCGGAGTTGTAATTTGTGTGCTATTGTCTGTGGGCTTGAAACATCTAGTAGCCCGACTGTGTTTGTGTTGCAGCAGCTGCGGCCGACGCCAGAAGGAAGTTTGGACCGAGTGGAGCAGCATCTACCCTCCGCTTGTGGTTTCCATTCATACGGCCTGGAAAGGAACTGGGCGGAGTTTGTTGCAGAGCACACAGAAGGGCGACTTGGGCGTGTTCAGCTGCGGAGAGGAACGCACAACTCCGGTTTGACAGGTTGTGTGACCTTTTGGTTCGTGGGTTTGGTTGGACTGGTTTTATACTGGTCGGGGGGAGACTGTTTGAAGATCCTTTTCTTATTAAATCTGTATTTTTATATATGTTTTTATTAAATATTCAGGATTGTTGTGTGTATGGGTTCAGTTACTATACTGATCTTATTACCCACCCAACCCTCTTATAGTGGGAATTTGTGGTGCTTTACTTGTGGTTTGTAACGTGAGTTTGGTGTGGGTTTGTACGTGTGCTCTGAACTGTCAGTATTTGCTGCGTGTGACTGGGGAGGGTGGCATCAGATTGGCAGTACTGGTGATGTATAACATCTCCGGACAGTGTTTTATTCTGATACGCCCCAAACATGTTTTTATCTGGTTGACGAACACACCCCACGTCCTCAGCCCTCCTACCCTGATCACCGTCCCCTGTCCTCTGAACTCCGGCCCAATAATTGAAGAGTTGTCCGCACCCGTCTGCTCTGATCAACCTCCTGCAATTCCCAGCAGCACCACCACCACAATATAAGATCTCACCTGAGATCTGAAGGTTGCTGATTCTCCAGCCTAAAAATCCTGTACTTTAAAGTACCGGTGTTATCCGAGACCCGTCTGGCTGTGTTTGTTCTGTTTAGTGTCCTCCACTTTGTTCTGTTTTGTCTCTGACTGATTGTTACAGAAAGTAATTAAAATAAAATCAGGCTTTAAGTTGAGGGTGGCGGTCATCTTGTCCAGCGTAGAATGGCTCCGATTTTGTTTTTGGCCATAACTGTACATTAATAAAATCAGAAAATAAATTTCAGTAAATTCTACTAAAACTCTTTATTTCAGCGCTTGCCTGATCATCCCAGCTGATCTACCAGACCTCAGACCTGATGGAGGAACGTAGACCAGGTTAGAACACAGACTGGGAAGAGACGCGCTGACTGAAATTAGAACACAGACCAGGAATCCTACACAGACGTGGACCGTTAAGCTCTTCTGCAATACGGTGGCAGAAACAGAATGGGGTCACAGGTCCAAGATCAGCCAGGGAACAATGATACAGGACGTCCTTTAATAAAGAAGGGATCAGGTGCTGTGGAGGAGACATGGCCGTGGCTTGGAATCAGTAGAGCGGACATGAAGAAGGATCAGATGACAAGTTTAGCCTTATCAGGGCTCTTAGTTTGTAAACTCAATATTCTATAGAAATCGAACGAGAATTGCTGGTGTCTTCCTCTTGTAAGTCGCTTTGGATAAAAGCGTCTGCTAAATAAAGTAAAAGTAAAGATGACAGAGTGGCGCCGATATGACAGCAAGATCTAGTTATGTTGATACTTTTATAAATATGTAAAGAACGTTTTGTGATATTTGTTTGTCACAGGGGGAATTCGATGACGTACTTGCAGACATACTTTGGGCGTGGGGATAAGCCGTCGTACCGGTAGAGGACACTGGGCGAGCGGGGCAGGAGGACCGGAGGCGCCTGGCCGGCGAGGAATGAGGAAGCAATGGACGCGCTGCAACGCGTCAGTTCGGGATCTTTGGGAAGGACCGGGGCGGAGGAGAACCGGAAGACGGCGGGTTTCAGGATCTTGGACTGGACGGGAGTAGGTCTTGGGTGGCAGGAAGGTAGGGGAGCAGGGAATCCAGTCTTAACCAATGGGTCAGGTAAGTTCAAGGTCAGGGGCAGGTAGAGGTTGTAGCCAGGAAGTTCCGGTCGGGGTTCCTTTTGTGGTTTCCAGGGGATCAGGCAATTCTCGAAGTCGTGGGCAGGCGAAGGTCGTATTTCAGGAAGGTACAATTATCTTGGGTCGGGGGTGAGAGAGCTAGCGTCTCTGGCGAGTAAACTCATACAAAGAGCGGGTGTGTCTCCTTGGGGTTACCTCACTTTTATTCTTGCCACCGCCCGCTTCCATTTCCTCTTCCGGGTAGTCATCTCCCAGGCTGGTGAGGCGCCCTCTAGCGGGCTGGAGGCGCGTTGGCCATGACACATTGTTTGTTCCTGTAATTTCTTTGTTGTTCTATTGCAAATAATAATTGGATGAAAAATCTGATTATTCTTGTTCTAACCTGAGAGTCTCCAGTTTACAGCATGAAGACTCCAGTCCTACACAGATGTGTTCCACTCCTGAATCCAGGATCTGGTTGTAATTCAGGTCCAGATCAGTCAGATGTGAGTCTGGAGACTGGAGAGCTGCTGCTACAGTCTTACAGGACGACTCAGTGAGGTTACAGCCACCCAGCCTGTAAAGACAGAGAAGATGTCCATCATATTTACAGCTGTGTGTTACATGATATTTGATGGATCATTTCAGCTGTAGTGACTGTTGGTCCTTACTGGACGCTGTATGCAGTGGGGCTGTGTTCAGCATAAACAGCAAATTTATGATATAAACTGTAAGACTGAAAGATCCTCAGTCAGGAACTCACCGAGCCTTTCTGCAGTTCCTCACTGCGATCATCAGTCTCTTACGACCACCATCATCTGTCTTGTATTTCTTCAGGTCTAACTCGTCCAGAACATCCTCTGATACCAGGATCATGTAGGCCAGTACTGAGCAGTGGGCAGGTGAGAGATTTTTACCTGATTTCACCAACACATCAATCTCCTCATGCAGTGAAGAGTCCTTCATCTCAAGCAGGCAGAGCAGAAGATTCATGGCTCTTTCAGTGGAGATGTTCTGGTCAGTAATCGCCCTGTGGGTGGTTGTGAGTGGTTCTCTCTCATTGTACACTTTCTTCTTGATGTACTGACTTGTTCTCTGGAGACTCTCTGAGCTGCTCTTAGTTCGGGGCAGGAGACCTTGTAGAAGTTCCTGGTTGGACTTCAGTGAGATTCCCAGAAGAAAACGGAGGAAAAGATCCAGATGTCCGTTCTCACTCTGTAGGGATTTATCAACAGCAGCTTTAAGAAGATCATCCAGTGACACTTTCTTCTGTCCTGATAACGTCTCCAGTTCCTCCATGTTCTTCTTCACATAGCAGTAAAGCATCCAGAAAGAAGCAAGAAACTCCTGGATGCTCAGGTGCACAAAGCAGTAGATCTTCTTCTGCTGAAACACAGATTCCTCCTTAAAGATCTCAGTGCACATCCCAGAGTAGACTGAGGCAGCAGTGACGTCTATTCCACACTCTCTCAGGTCTTCTTCATAAAACAAGAGGTTTCCCTTCTCCAGCTGTCTGAAGGCCAGCTTAGATAGTTTCAGAAGGACCTCTTTATTTGACTGCAGGAGCGTCTGTCTGTCCATCTCACTCCTCTCATCGTACTTCTGGTTCTTCATGTTGGTCTGGATGATCAGGAAGTTGGTGAACATCTCAGTCAGAGTTCTGGGGATTTCCTTACTGTCGTCCTGGAGCAGCACTTCCTGAAGAACAGTGGCTGAGATCCAGCAGAAGACGGGGATGTGACACATGATGTAGAGGCTCCTTGATGTCTTCATGTGGGAGATGATTTTGTTGGCTTGAGTCTCATCTCTGATCCTCTTCCTGAAGAACTCCTCCTTCTGAGGGTCATTAAACCCTCGCTCTTCTGTTACCTGGCTGATGTGTTGAGCAGGAATCTGATTGGCTGCTGCTGGTCGTGATGTAATCCATATGAGAGCCGAGGGGAGGAGGTTCCCTTGAATGAGGTTTGTTATGACCACGCCCACTGATGATGTCTGTGTGACGTCACACAGCTTCTGTTCCTGAATGTGGAAATTCAGCTGAATTCTGCTTTCATCCAGACCATCAAAGATGAAGATCATCTTACAGCCCTCATATTTCTGTGTGTCCTCCAGCTCCTGAAGCTCAGGGTGGAAGTCCAGCAGAAGCTGATGAAGACTGTACCCTTCATCTTTAACCAAATTCATCTCCCTGAAAGGAAGCAGGAAGATGAAATCTACGTCTTGGTTTGCTGCTCCTTCTGCCCAGTCCAGGATGAACTTGTGCACAGACACAGTTTTTCCTATTCCAGCAACACCCTTGGTCATCACAGTTCTGATGTGCTTCTCTTGTCCAGGTGGGGCTTTAAAGATGTTGTTACAGTTGATGGGCGTGTCTCGTCTTCTTCTCCTGTGTTCTGCTTCAATCTGCTGAACCTCATGTTCTCTACTCACCCCTTCACTCTCTCCCTCTGTGATGTAGAGCTCTGTGTAGATGCTCTTCAGGAGGGTCTGGTTCTCTGGATGTATGATGCCTTCACATATTTGCTCCACCTTCCTCTTCATACTGGACTTATGAGACTGTAGAACTTTCTTTAGGACACCAGCCTCTGTTAATAAATAAAAGAACCAGAGATAGCCATTATTTATTATTTGGAGTTTTATCTTCTCTCAGAGACACACGGCAGCTTCTGAATGTTTCTGTATTTTTTTACTGTTCTGTGACCCAACAGAAAGTCAGAGTCTGTACTGATGTGTTAGTATCATGTTTTTTTGTTGGGTCATTGTACAAGTTGTGTATGTATAAGTCAAGCGATTGCATGTGCTGGCATTCTTCATTTCCGTATTGGGATGTTTGACCAGTTGTGTAAGGCTTCGCTCACCCTAAACTTGGCGAAGTGTGAGTTTGCTAAAGCAACTGTGAGTTACTTAGGTAAACAAGTCGGTCAGGGACAAGTTCGTCCCCTTGCAGTTAAAGTAGTAGCCATCTCGGACTTTCCCGTACCAATCACTCAGCGAGAGCTGCGTATGTTCCTTGGAATGATTGGGTACTACTGTAAAATGTTTACTTTACTTTACTTTGCAGTGTCGCTGGGTGAAAACGGATTTTGAATTTAAACCGGCATCGGGATCTCTACGACTTCCGGAATCGCTAGGCCACCACTGCCCCAAACAGTTAACAGTTTTCAAAGTTATTGTGATATTGTGGAGCAACACCAGGTACAGTTTTTGTATTGGATTATTAATGGATTTATATTTGTGTGTGTGAGCTGGACTCCCTGAAGGTGGGCAGTGCAGGTTTAATGAATTTTTGTGTGGGTTTTGCTTACCTGGGTCACCTCCCGCCATCACAATGACAATCACTTCACTTTCACTTTGAATGTCTTACCTGATCTGGTGCTTCCAGTAAACCGCTGGAAAACAGGAACAAACCAAGTTCTCCACCATCTACAGTGACACAATCATGAACACAGAGGACAGTTAAATGAACTGGAAACGTTTTACATTGCATTTCCTTAACAATCAATATTATTATAAAAATCAAAACGTCTTAAGAATTATACAATGCATAAAAAAACATGTGTCACTACGTATGTGTGTGTGTTAGAGTTGTACGCCGTTCCAACACTTATAAACCAGAGAAGAATGACACGAAGAAGTTGAGCTCTTTTACTTGCAAGGAGAGCGATCAGAGACGACCAATACAGCAGCCTCCAAAAAGCTCTGCCGTCTCTTCCGCTTCCTCTCTTTTTATTCAATAATAGGGCGGTACATTCATCACAGGATCACACCAAATAAGCTTATAATTAGCATGTAGGGATTGTCTCTTTGGTAGACGCTCCATCGCCAAGGTCTTCTTGTTTTTCTTGCTTCTCCGCGGCTGCAGGCCTCCTCTTATCAAGTCGCGGTCATTCTGTTCTGCAAACAGCCTTTAGCCCACCAGTTTCTGAAGAGACTAATGATTCAATGTAGTGCGCATATTAAAAAGATTAATATAGTTTAATGCATGCGAGATATATATATATGTCAAAAGGATTAATAGAGTTTAATACATGTGGGATATATATGTCAAAAAGGTAGTAAAGGTTAATAGCATGATAACTTATATACATTTTCCAACATTTCCCCCCTGTTTATCATGTATCAAACCTTTTTCTAATTTTTTTTTTTTTCTTAATAATAACAACAATAATAATAATAGTAGAAAAAATCGTGAGTATAGTGATATATATACATATATCTTTTTTTTTTTTTTTTTTCTCTTAATAATAACAACAATAATAATAATAATAGAAAAAATCGTGAGTATAGAATAACAAAAATAATAGGAAAACATCGTGAGTATCACACAGAGTGATAATGCCGTTCTGGACCACATAGGGACTGTAGATGCTGTGCTGAGAACAGGCCACATGACGCACCGAATCGAAACCACAATGCAACCAACCAAGCATTCAAGAGAACAAAAAGCCTGATAAATTCAGGAAATACAGAATTAAAACAACAAAAAATACATTTAAAACATAATGAGTCAAGCATATGTCCCCCAATATTTCCCCCCTGTTTATCATGTATTGAACTCTTCTTTTTTTTCTCTATAGTACTTCCCTAATAACTTTTTCCTGTAGGATTTTCGACTATTAGTTCATAAACCGAGCAATACATTTACACTCAAAGGGATGTTGCTTCAATTCTCGAAGATAGATTCTCGGAACAGTTGGCTCAACTGAAAGTCACTGGGCTCCATGGACATCTCAAAGCCCTCATCATGGTTTTTATTTTCCAAAAGTGGGTATAACTGTGTGGGATCAACCTCCCTGGGTGATAAGGCCGTAGTGATGAGACGGTTCACAAGACTGCGCAAGGAATACAACCACATCCACACAAGGTCAGAATTGCTGCAAATACAGCCATAGATGTTAAAACAGATTGAACTAGGGCTTTGTATTTCCCGAATACATTCATCCAGGAATCCCACATCGTAGTTTCCACCCCTGAATGCTCCTTCATCTTCCGGTTGAGGGTGCGCAGGCCGTCAATGGCCAATGTCAGACTGCCTCCTGCAGCTGTGTTGTTTGGTATGAACGAGCAGCATTGCTCTCCAAACACGGCGCAAAACCCCATTTTTCTCAGCCAAGAGCATATCAAGCGCTATTCTGTTCTGAAAAGCCATTAGGGAAGTGGCGGATAATTGCCCATGCACGGCCTCAAAACCAACATGTGTCCAATTTCCTAATTTCTGAACATTGTAATGGATGTAGTTGATCCTGTCTACGTTCTTATTAATCGTACACCACCAACACAAGGTTGATTCGAATCCTGCTGCTATTTGATTTGCTATTTTATATTCGTCAGGCACCCCCCCTGGGAACCCCAATTGCATCTATGTAAGTTGGATCTGTTAGCTTCTCCCAGGGCGGGGTTGACCGCTTCGTCTGGTGCCAGTCTGCAGGCACCAGGCTGTCTATTTTGAATAATAGGTTACTTATTGTTGTTGGATATATGGACACTGGTAATAAAAGGGTTACTAAGACACACAACCCGGTGGTGTTTGTGGGCAATCGATCAAACAACCTGATCCCAAACTTGATCCCAACTTCTGCAACGACTATCTGGTTGAGTTATAACCGCTGGTTTTACCTGTAATAATGGTCATGGCCCCATACAAAGCACGCAATCTTGTTGAGTGACAATAGCTGCTTGCTCCACTTAAAGAAGCCAATTGTTGTTTTTACCACATCAAGCATTTTTTTTTTTTTCTCTTAAAAAATTGTAAATAATAAAAAATGAAATTAACAGTTGTCGATAAGGTAACATCCAAATTGCATCAAAAACCCGCGTAGAAACACATCCTCAGTCATGCTGAAAATCCAAGACTACTACAGCAGTAACATCCAACATCCGTTACGCACCCGATTCGTCTTTACACAAAAATTTGCACCTCCCAAAAATAAATAAAAAAAGAATGCATGAAAAATCAGCTACAGGACATAGTGAAGGAGAACAGAGGTGATACGGTCACAATTTTGGAGGCCTAATGTGGGTGGGGAGTCTGTTTAAAGCTAAGAGGGCCTGCTCTGCATCAGGGTTCCACAGCACCTGAGAAGACATCGATTTATAATGAGTGAGGGCAGTTAAAGGCTCGCTGAACCTCGGAAGAAATACTCTATGGTAGGAACAAAAGGCAATAAATAACAACAACTGTTTTACAGTAATGGATGTGAGGAGTTTGGATGACAGGTCCTTGTCATCTTCCACTAATAATGTGACCCAGAAACGGAAATGTAACAGCAAAAATGCAACTGAAATCCAAACCAAAACTGAGACAATAACCCTATTGCTGTGAATAACAATAATAATAATTATTCTCTAAATGCTCTCGGTCTGGGTTCAAGGAAACAAAAAGTGCACAGCGCAAGTTATAACCAGAATAATGTAGTCATCCCAATGCTACCATTTAAATAAAAAACAATACAGCATCATATCGGTCATTGGCTGGGGCAACACAATGAAATGAAATAAAATCCACAGTACAATATAAATGTGAAGCCTTTTTTTTTATTTTTTTTTTTATATGTCTTCCACTGTTCTTTTTTACATGGCTGCACTAGAATCAACAATGAGAAAAGAAAAATTTCACTTGTCAGAGGGATGCGTATCAGTGTGTTATGTCTTCGTATTCAGCGTGAGTGTCAGTGTAGGTCAGTGTAGGTGTGATGGACCTTATTCAAAGACACAGTAACAGAGGCAAACAGTGCAGCCGTTGGGAAATCTCCCTTCTTAAATAAAATAAAACAAAACAAAACCCAGAAAAAATAACCCAAAGTGTACATACAACAGTACAATATTCATTTAAAATTGCACAGTTTAGATGTAATCTATATATTTTCCCCAGCTTTCCACAAACTTAATTTTAAAACTCTCAGGAAGAAAAGAAAACAAACAAAATACACAAAATGTAAATTCAAAATATTTCCCATATTCCCTTTAAATCTGAATAAGGTGGAGACCCGTTGTAAATCGCTGTTCTGATGCCCAGACGGTAAAATCTATTGCTAAGAGTTCCAAAACAAAACGAGAGAGAGATAGATAGGCCCCACACACACACACACACACACACATACCAGAGAGATAAGGTCTGCCAATGCGTGTAGACGCACACACACACACACACACACACACACACAGAGGCTGGAGTGTCTCATCAGAACTCCTGTCCTGCACTTGTATTTTCCTGTAGATTTTCCCCTATTCCGCCAGTACTGAGCAAATGTATATTGGCTATCAGTATATATAGTAACATCTTTCCCTTTCATTAATTTACAAGCCTCAGTTAGAGCAATTATTTTGGCTGCTTGCGCTGAAAAAGTCGATGGTAAGTTGTCAGCTTTAATCACTGCTGTCACCATGGCGTAGCCCGTTTATGTTTTTCCCAAATAATTTTTCTTTGAAGAGCCATCGATGAATATTACCTCACCCTGAGGCAAGGTTGGTCACTTAAATCTAATCTAGATTTAGCTGTGTGTTCGTGTTATTCTCCGTCATCGGGTAAAGTTAACAATGTGGCTGGGTTAAATGTGGTGCATCGTTCGATAGTGAGATGTGGCTGTGACAGCAACGTGGCCATGCAGGAGAGGTGCCTTGCAGGTGATAAAAAGATCATATTGGTTTGCAGTAGTAAAGCAGCCACTGCATGTGGGACCTTAAGGGTCAATGGGTGGAATAAAACTATTCCGGCACTTGCTTCTACTGCCATCGACGCCGCTATCACCGCCCTCACACAGTGTGGCAATGCGCGGGCTACATTATCTAATTTGGATGAAAAATAAGCTATCGGTCTCAGGTTGTCTCCATGTTGTCGGCCTAGGACAGAAGTCATATATTTGTCTTTGCAGTCCACCATTTGTATAAACGGTTTACTATAATTTGGCAAGGCTAGAGCTAAATTGGAGGTCAGCGCCTGTTTAATATCACAAAAAGCTTTTTCTGCTTCTGACGTCCAATTTAGCGGTGATGTCATTTTCAGGTCTTCAGTGTAAATTAAAGCCGTGAGTGGGGAAGTAATCTCAGCGTAATTTGGTACCCAACTTCTACAATAATTAGTTAATCCTAAGAATGACATCATTTGTTTTTTATTAATTGGTTTTGGCGCCTGTAGGACCGCTGTTTTCCGTTCTTCTAGAATAGTTCTGCCGCCTGCACTGAGGTGGTGACCCAGGTATTTGACTTGTGGATTCCACAATTGCAATTAGTTTTTACTAACTTTGTGCCCCTCTTTAGCTAGGTGATTTAAGAGGGCCACAGTGTCGTTTTTACATGCATCTAGACTCGGAGAAGCCACTAATATATCATCAACGTAAAGTAGAATCTGACTTCCCCCCGGTGGTTGAAATTTGGACATGCTGGCATGCATGGCTTGGGAATATAGAGTAGGGCTTTCGCAATAGCCCTGGGGAAGCCTAGTATAGGTGTATCGTTTCCCCTTAAATGTAAAAGCGAACCAAAATTGGCTGTCTGGGTCTATGGGAATGGAGAAAAAGGCATTGCTAATGTCGACCACAGTAAATATTCGCGCATCTGGTCTTAAGGAATTTAGTAATGTGCTGGTCAGGCACACACGGAGCTCGCTGTACTACTGCAGCATTTACTGCCTGCAGATCCTGCACCATTCTCCATCCCACCGAGGGAGCTTGCTTTTTCACCGGGAATATAGGCGTATTGCAGGGGGAATAATCTCTCTCTATAATAACCCCTGCTTGCTGTAAGTCACGTATCACTGGTGTGCCTTCTAGTGTGTCAGGTTTAAGCGGATATTGTCTTATGCAAGGCCGATATTCTGTTTTGGGTCTGACTCGTACCGGCAAAATTCCTTTTATCAGTCCAACATCAGACGGTCCTTGTGACCACAATGATTGAGGGATTTGTACATATGGACAGGGGGGTTTGTGCTAGTTCTGATTCATCTTCTTCAGTGAGCAGAAAATGTCACTGGTTTCTGGATGTACTCCAGTCTTGGTCTGTATTGTCCAATACAGCCATTTCCAAATTATGCTCTAATTTGTCCCACATGTCTGCCCAAATCCGTTGCGCTGTCACCTTCTTGAACTATGGTGCCCAACGACTTCCAACTCCTCTCTCTGTTTTTATACAGTGAGATGTGCGGTGGATACCAACCCGGAGCATTGCTAGGTAAAGCGTTACCTTGTTACCTTGCCCGTCCGAGTAAACATAAAGAATGACTATGGTTGTTGGCGTGAGTCGTGACAATTTCTTTTCGTATATTGGATCAGGCCAAGGAGAGTTTTTATACCACATGGTGACATGTAGTTCGTCAGAGGGCATGAGCTCCACACCTGTTACGGAGTGGAGACGAGTGCCAAACCTAATTTAAGTAAGCCGTCTCTTCCCAGCAAATTAACAGGGCATTCTGGGATAAAAAGGATGGACACGTTTTACATGATGTTCCTTTGGGGTCTCTCACCCAAACTGGTTTAGAAGCAGTGACTATTGTTGTACCCCCATTTGCTGATCTCCCTACTACTCCCTACTAATTCTTCTCCTCCAGTCATGCAGTGTTATCTCCCGGCCCTGCTAGACAGTCTCTGGCTATGTGCCCAGCCTTCCCACAGGACCAGCAGCCTGCTCTCCATTGGCCCTGTGTGTTCCACCCTCGTCCTTGGACACCCCCTCTTCTTCTTCCCCTGTGTCCTCCCTGTCTCCCTCTACCTCCGCCTCCATGGTAAAATGTGTCTGTATCCCGCATAGTGTTTTCCCAAAAGGTGTCATTTTTTTTATAGGTTTGTCTTTTCCTTTTAGTTCTTATCAGTTTGTCTATGTGCATGGCGTGGATATGCCATATCCCATATCCAGATACAGGGGAGGAGCTGCAGGCACAGAGGGAAGCGCTGGTGGCTGCACTAGCGGCCCCCATTGCCCCCTCCTCCCCTACTCCTTCCTCGTCAGCCCGACGCACCCCTTCCCTCTGACTTCCCCTACTTCCAGTTTCTTCATGGTCTTCTTTGTAGTCCTTCTCAACGTCAGCAAAAATAAGGAGCTGGTAATGGACTTCATGAAGCAGCATGCTTCGGAGGAGCATCTACATTGGAGGAGATGCTGTGGAGAGGGTCAGCAGCTTCAGGTAAATCTATAAAATCTATATAAATCTATATAAAAAAAAATACAATCCCACAGTCCAGGTTCAGTAGAGGTCAGCAGATGTTCATCAGGAAAATCCTCCATTCATCTAACTGCTGTGTTCTCTCAGGAAGAGACCGCTGTCTGTGTGCTGCTTGAAGATGTGAAGATGTTCATGATTATGTTGGTCAGATCCTGATGTGTGAGATGATCCCACCATCATTTCATCTTCTGTACCAGCTACTGATCCTTTTCTTCTGCTACTTCTTCTGTTTCTTCATTTGAACCAAGTCACCCTGATCGGTTCTGTAGAGAACAGGACAGTGTTAGTACTATACTTCTGTAGGAAGATTGTCTCATTGTCTCCTATTTGTTGAGTTATGGAAAGCAGCAAACACCAGAAAACACTCAGGATCACCAGGAGAACATGAGAGAAGGTCCAGGAGAAAACCCAGAACCAGGCACCAACAAAACAGGACATGGTCCTGAAGTCCATGGTGCTTGAGTGTCAGTCAGACAGGGACGTGACTCATTAGAGTTGTCTTGGTCCCCAACTGGGTAAAAACCTAGAACTGTTCTACAAAAGGACAAGTCACAAGAAATCTAAGAGGTTTCATGGTCCTTCTGAGGAAAGAATCCAGACAAGCAGCAGCACATGACAAGTGTAGGAAATTCATGTAACACACACACACACACACACACACACATTCCTGATATCAACACTCACCGTAGAGTCTCCAGTTTACAGTGTGGATCCTCCAGTGCTGTAGAGAGAAGTTCCACTCCTGAATCCTGCAGATTATTGATACTCAGGTCCAGGAGTCTCAGACGTGAGGAGTTTGATCTGACAGTTGAGGACAGAGCTGAACAGCAACCAGCTGAGAGGGAACAGTCACGCAGCCTGGAAGAAACATGATGATCCATCAGATTATTACAGTCATTATTACTCTTTATTTACCTGTAGATAAACACACACACTTTATCATTAATTTTATATTTAGTTTTTGTTAAATTTATTTCCTCTTAATGGAAAATAATCCAGTTGTGTTGTTGGACCAAGTTGAGTAAGTTTATATTCTGGTACGAGGAGACGAGTCAGTACAGCGGTACAGGTTGTCTAACCAGGAACAGGCAGTCTGTGTTGTGTTTGCTATTTTCGAATAACAACGCGGACTCTCGACACGCGGTCTGCTTCTTTTCTCTTTTATTTCCGTATACCCAGAATCCCTTACAACAACACCCACAACCTGGAACACACAAAACGCACACTGCCCATGTGCATATGTAACATTTCCCCCCCCCCAGGAGGAATGGCAACAACACAATATAACTAGGCGACCGGGGTCGACTACCCGGAACGCCAGCATAGCCATGTGGTTTATTCTGCCACGTGACAGGCTATGCCCTAACTACGTGGTGTGCTATTCAGTCACATAGTCCTTGAGGTAAGCCGGTCTACAGCGGACACGGACAGGGCGTGGTGAAGCTGCGCTCGCCCGGCCTCCAGCCTCCACTGGACAGTTCCGTGTATCATCGGGTAGGACCTCCACTAGGTCCAAGTCACTAGCCATGGAGTAAGGGTCTACGGGGGTGAGCGGTGACACCTTCTTGAGCCGGCTCGCATGTCACTTCGTACCATCAGCCAGGCGGAAAGTGGCCAAGCCCAGCCGCCCCGTAATCTGCACTGGTTCAGACCAAAAGGAAAGGAGCTTGTTGTCCCGGTGAGGCCGACGAACCCTGACCCAATCATGGACTGCCAGACAGGAAGGTGTCACCTTCCGTCGGCGATCAAAAGACTGCTTCATCCGGCGCTGAGAAGCCGAAACCCTGTGACGCAGGGCCGCTGCAGTAAGCGGAGGAGGCTGTGGCCGCAGCCGGTCTAATGGAAGCTGCAGCTCCCTACCCAGCATGAGGAGAGCTGGGGAGACGCCAGTGGTGGAATGGAGAGATGATCTGTAATGAAGCAGGGTGCGCTGCAGGGCTGAGGAAAAGGCCAAGCCATCGGCCAGGTGAGCCCGAACACCGTTCTTCAAGGTCTGGTTAAACCTTTCCACACCACCGTTAGCCTCTGGGTGGTAGAAAGCAGTGCGTGTGTGTCGAATTCCCCTGTCCCCGAGGAATGTCTGAAAATCCATGGAGGTGAACTGAGGCCCATTGTCTGTTGTAATGGTGTTGGGAAGGCCCCACCTTGAGAACAGACAGTCGAGGAACTCCATGGTCACCTGGGACGTGACCGAGCCTGTGGAGGAGATCTCGGGCCACTTTGAGTACAGGTCATAGGCAACCACTAGAAAACGCTGATGATATGGGACCCCCTGAAATGGCCCACAGATATCCAGCTGAACGTGCTGCCACGGCCCGGCCGGCCACTGCACAGGTTGCAGTGGTGGAGGTGTGGGAGGGCCCGTCTTTCCACTGACGAGACAGGCTGAGCAGTCCTTCACCGCAAATTCAATATCCCTGTCGATCCCAGGCCACCACACCCTGTCACGGCAGCGCTGCTTGACCTTTACGATGCCTAGGTGTCCCTCATGAGCCATGGCCAGGATGCGAGGTTGTAGGCTGCCAGGGATGACGGCCCTGAGTCCCCGCGCCACACAGACCTCATTCCAACAGGACAGCTCATCTTTAACCCGATGAAATGGCACCAGATCCTTGGGCACTGTGCGTGGCCACCCCTCTCGAATGCAAGTGCAAAGCTGCGATAGCACTGAGTCTTGCGCTGAAGCCAGTTGGAGGTCCTGTAGAGACACAACCTCCCGGAGTGGCCCATGAAGCATGTGGATAAGCTCTGGCTCCAGTGTATCCGTGGCTGGGCCTGGGGGAGTGTCTGGAGTGGCCCTGGAAAGGAGGTCTGCCACAACATTGTCCCGGCCGGGGGTAAACAGCGGAGTGAAATTATACTGCAGGAGCCTCTCCGACCAGCAGTGGAGCCGGAGCGGTCTGTGCCCCGTGCCTGAAGATGAGAGTAGGGTCGTTAGGGCCTGATGGTCCGTGCGGAGGGTGAAATGTCGGCCATACAAGTATATATGCCACCGCTCACACGCCCAGACACAGGCCAGTGCCTCCCGCTCCCCAACTGAATACTTCTGCTCGGCCGGAGTCAGAGACCGGGAGGCAAAAGCAATGGGGCGCTCAGAACCATGTTGGCACTGAGAAAGGACGGCACCTAGCGCTACACCAGACGCATCACAGGTCAGAAAAGTGGGGCATGACAGGTCAAAGTGAGCAAGCACCGGTGGTGAGGTAAGCTGGGCCTTTAGCTGACGGATGGCTGAGGAGCAGGCTGAGGACCAGGCCCATGGGGCTCCGGTTTTCAGAAGCGCACGCAAAGGGGCTGTAGTGGCAGAGTATTGAGGGAGAAAACGCAAGTAGTATGCAGTCATTCCAAGAAAGGATGCGAGCTGGGCTGGGCTGGAGGGCTCAGGGAGACGTAGAACAGCCTCCACGTTAGAATTTAAGGGTGTGATGCCCTCTCCAGACAGGCGAAAGCCCACAAAATCGACCGCTGGCACAGTGAAGACACATTTGTCCCCATTCAGCGTAAGATTGTGACCTGCCAGGATCTTGAAGACGCGGTCCAGGTGCTCATCATGTGATGCGAGGGTTGGACCATGCACCACAATGTCATCCAGATAAATCACTACCCCAGAAACTGCAGCAAAGATGGTAGACATGATTTTCTGGAAGCAGCTAGGGGCAGAGCTGAGACCGAAAGGCATCCTAGTATAGCGGAAGACGCCCATGTGTGTGACAAAAGCGGTCAGGTTGCGGCTCTCGGGATGCAGCGGAACTTGGAGATAACCCTGTCGAAGGTCTAGTTTGGAGAAGACAGTAGAACCATGGAATTTAGCGGCCAGCTCCTCCACAGTAGGCAGCGGGTACTTGTCAGGGACAACTGCTGTGTTGACCGACCTTAGATCCACGCACGGCCGGAGAGTCCCGGACTTCTTCCGTGCCAGCACCAGGTTGGAGACCCAGGGTGAAGCATCAATCCGCTCAATTATGCCCAGCTCAAGCAGGTTGTTGAGTTCCGCAGTGACTTCATCACGAAGAGCCAGAGGAAGGCGGCGCAATGGCTGAATGACCGGTCGCACATCTGGTTTGAGCAAGGGCTGGTGGTTAAATGCGGTGAGGCAGCCCAGGCCAGTGAACAGAGAGGGCCAGCGTTGCTGCCAGGGTGAGCCCACCGTGAGAATGGTGGCACCATCCACATCCATCAGTGAAAAGCCCAGACTGCTGAACAAGTCCAGACCCATTAGGTTAGCCCCGTGGCGCGAGACGTGAAAAGTAAAAGATGGTAAAGTTACACTCTGATACTGAAGTGGTAGGGAAACTGTGCCTACTATGTCTATTTTGGAATTCCCATACCCACTCAGGAGCTCACAGTCAGGGTGGAGGGTATGATGGGAAAAAAACTGCTTGACAGTGGCCAGGTTCAGCAAGGAGCGTGAAGCCCCTGTATCCAGCAGCAGTGGCAGTGGAACACCGTCCAGCCGCACCACACACGTTTTAAATGGGGGAGATGCTGCAGTAACAGAGTGAATAGTAGTAGGTGGCGCTGGAGAAGATGGCCTCTGAGGGCGGCCGGATGCGGCTGAACGGCAAACACGGGCGAAATGGTTACGTCTCCCGCATTGTGAGCAGGTTTGGCCATTAGCCGGGCAGTTAGGCGCCCTGGTGTTATGCGTGGAGGATCCGCAGTTTCCACACGGGCGGCGGGTGGACGGGCGGCGGGTGGACGCGCCGCGGCGAGCGGCATAGTTTACGGGGAGGCCGTGGTCAGGTGTGTCGTCCCGGAGCGCAGGCGGCTGGACAGTAAGCGTGGGCACTGCGGGCTGAAGAGAGGGTACCGGCGCCAGGCGAGATGCTAATTCGGCTGCTGACTCCATCTGAAAAGCCAGTTCCACAGCTTTGGCGAGCGTGAGGTCGTCCGAGGACATAAGTAACTTTTCGCGGATTCTGGGATTGTTTGTATGCTCTGCCAATTGATCCCGAATGAACTCGTCTTCCATTGTTCCAAACTTACAGAAACTCGCCAGCCCCCGCAGGTCCGTCACGTAATGGTGAACCGACTCGCCCGGTTGCTGCCTCCTCTGGCGAAAAACTACGCGGCGCAGGATAACGCTCTGTGGGGCGGCGAAATGCGCGGCCAATTTTGCGACGCCGTCCGCGTACGTTGTGTCGGCTCCCAGGGTCCTGAAGATCCGCTGCCCTTCCGTGCCCAGGTTATGGAGCAGCAAGGCTCGCAGACGCTGGTCTGGAGAATCCGCGAGGCCGACGGCCGTGAGATACGTCGAAAAGGATTCCAACCAGCGGTCCCAGGGCACCGGCGGCTCGCCGGGCAAAGCCAGAAAAGGAGGTGGAGGAGGTAGAAAAAACTCCATCCTCGTCGCCAAATGTTGTGTTTGCTATTTTCGAATAACAACGCGGACTCTCGACACGCGGTCTGCTTCTTTTCTCTTTTATTTCCGTATACCCAGAATCCCTTACAACAACACCCACAACCTGGAACACACAAAACGCACACTGCCCATGTGCATATGTAACAGTCTGGTCCTTTTATACAGTAGATATGCATGACAGTATTAGACAGCAGTATTCTTACAGTAAAGGGGTGTGTGTGTACGTGTATGTGTGTGTAAGGTGTGTGGACGTTGTGTGTTCGGTGGGTCTGTGGTGTGTTGTCTATGTGTTGGTGCGGCCACGAGCTTCCCTGTGAAGTCCTGGTGCGGTTCAGCCAACATGTTGGTGTGAGTTTGTGTAACTCGGGGGTCTTGGTGTCCTGGTGTGTGTGTGTGTGTGTGTGTGTGTGTGTGTGTGTAAATGTGTTGTTCAGATGAGGGTCGTGTGTGGAATGTCCCCATGAGAGTGACACTTTTCCTTGTCCCATTTCCACTTTCTCTTTCCCAAAGTAGGTCCTATTATGCTTGTTAGTCTTGTGTAACAATAAACCTGTTTGTATTCCACCGGCGCCTGGATCCTCCCCAGATATCATTTTATAGTTTATTGTACAGCACATTGGTCAATTATTGTTGTTTATCAATATTCTTCAGAAATAAAATTAATTTGAATCGACTTTAGTTTCAGTTACAATTTATTCAGATATTTTATTCTGTTATTAGGATGATGTTGAAGGTGTTTTTCTCCTGGATATTAAAAAGTGTTTCATGATGAATGAAGAACATTAACTTTTCACCACTGTAAAGACCAAAAAAAGTAAGATTTACATGAATGTAATGTTACCCGCTCTTATTTTGATAACCCCTTTGTGAGCGGAAGTACGTTAACGGAACTGAGCTTGAGGTAAGACAGAAGACGCGAAGTAAAGCAAGAAAGGGGGCAGTGGTGGCCTAGCGGTTAAGGAAACGGTCCTGTAATCAGAAGGTTGCAGGTTCGATTCCCGATCCGCCAAGGTGCCACTGATAAGGGAACAAGGTTTGTAACTATGACTAAAGTATATTTGAGCATCTTGTAATGTTTGTGAGAAAAGACGTGATTTGTTATGCTAAGGGAAAGAAATATACTAACGTAAGGTGCTGTGCATGACGAGGGATGTGATCGTAATTATTGGTATCTGCTCTTGCTTAGCTCTTACGTTGGTTGATGACACGGACGGCTTCAATAAATCATCATTTGACCATCAGTTCTGGCCTTCTCAATATTGACTGACTGCTACAACCACTTTCTAAAAATGAAACCATGTCTTGTATAAAACTGATCATAATAAAACTCTGCTGCTGAAATGTATTTTTCTGCAAATGTATTTCCATTAAATATTAATATTCATTCCTGATAGCAACACTCACCGTAGATCCTCCAGTTTACAGTGTGGATCCTCCAGTGCTGTAGAGAGAAGTTCCACTCCTGAATCCTGCAGATTATTGTAACTCAGGTCCAGGAGTCTCAGACGTGAGGAGTTTGATCTGAGAGTTGAGGACAGAGCTGAACAGCAACCAGCTGAGAGGGAACAGCGCCGCAGCCTGGAAGAAACATGATGATACATCAGATTATTACAGTCATTATTACTCTTTATTTACCTGTAGATTAACACACAGTTTTAAACATTTATTTCACTATTAACAATTTATTCAGGTGCTTTATGCTGTTATTATGATGTTATAGGTGATATGAATCTTTACAGATATTATATTTGTATATTTTTACATTATTATAGGTGTTAATTTTTGTAAAATTGTTGATTTGTAACGTGGTTTGCTGTATTCTTTACTGACTGCTCACCACCACTTACATTTACATTTCCAGCATTTATCAGACGCCCTTATCCAGAGCGACTTACAATCAGTAGTTACAGGGACAGCCCCCCCCTGGAGCAATTTAGGGTTAAGGGTCTTGCTCAGGGACACAATGGTAGTAAGTGGGATTCGAACCCGGGTCTCCTGGTTCATAGGCGAGTGTATTACCCACTAGGCTACTACCACCCTACTTGCATGTTACCTTATATAAGCTGTTTAATTCTACTGCTGGGCTGTCAGTAAATGTGCGCATGATAACGTCTTAACGTCAGAATAAAGTTTTGTAGAACCTTTGATCGACACTGGATTGTGTTTTTATTAACGCGTCAGACCAATAAGTGAAACTCGACTTCAAACTCTCACTGCTTTTGGTTTTATTTCATGTAGTCACCAAATATGCATTTTTTGTTCAAATATAATTTTACATCAAATATTAATATTCATTCCTGATATCAACACTCACCGTAGAGTCTCCAGTTTACAGTGTGGATCCTCCAGTGCTGTAGAGAGAAGTTCCACTCCTAAATCCTGCAGATTATTGCTACTCAGGTCCAGGAGTCTCAGACGTGAGGAGTTTGATGTGAGAACTGAGGACAGAGCTGAACAGCAACCAGCTGAGAGGTAACAGCCACACAGCCTGGAAGAAACATGATGATCCATCAGATTATTATGTACAAACACTCATGCATACAAGATTATTGGCATGAAAATATTTATATGAATCGAATTATTTGCATCCCTGCATTTACATCTTGATCCAAAAATGTATTGTAAATTCTTTGTTATTTTCATGTTTATTTCTTTTGTTGACACTTTCCTGTTTAGTGTCCTCGTGTTTTGTCTCACAGCGATTAAAATCAGGCTTTAAGTTGACGGTCATCTTGTCCAGCGTAGAATGGCTCCGATTTTTTGTGTTCTCCCAGTGCCAACAAAAGAAATAAACATGACAATAACAAAGCAATTTGGAATTTAACATTTTTCTTGGACAAGAGGTGCATTTTCTGACATAAGTACAGAATGACAATATTTAGGCCATAACTGTACATTAATAAAATCAGAAAATAAAAATTTCAGTAAATTCTACTAAAACACTTTATTTCAGTGCTTGCCTCATCATCCCAGCTGATCTACCAGACCTACCAAACATGACAGAAATATATTTCAGAACTAAACCCTTCAGTGTAAATAAGCAGTAAAGCTTTGAGATCAGTTCTGTAAGTGACAGGGAACCAGTGCAGGGATCTGAGAAGAACTGGACTCATGTCCTCTCTCCTCTTGGTATTTGTTAGGATTTAGAAGGAGTTACAGCAGCTGTCTGGTGTCTTTTTGTGAAGAGCAGTCAGGAGAGAGAACTGCACCAGTCTAACCTACAAGAGATAAAGGCCTGAAGACACGTATCTAGGTCCTGTTCAAATAGAATTATCCCTGCTTTCTAAGAAAACCTGGGAGAACATCTGCGAGCCCTGGAGCAGATACACAAGAGCAATCATACAAAACTCCACACAGAAAAGCAAGTATCACGACACAAACACGGGCTGAGATCCAGGCGCAGATGGAGTTCCACCTGAACACGGGAGCTACGGGGTTAACAAACACAGAGAACGGGAAACAGGGAACCAAACTGAGACCCAGAAGAGGCAGAAACAGAATGGGGTCACAGGTCCAAGATCAGCCAGGGAACAATGATACAGGACGTCCTTTAATAAAGAAGGGAACAGGTGCTGTGAAGGATGAAAAATCTGATTAGTCTTGTTATAACCTGAGAGTCTCCAGTTTACAGCATGAAGACTCCAGTCCTACACAGATGTGTTCCACTCCTGAATCCAGGATCTTGTTGTAACTCAGGTCCAGATCAGTCAGATGTGAGTCTGGTGACTGGAGAGCTGCTGCTACAGTCTTACAGGACGACTCAGTGAGGTAACAGAAGTCCAGCCTGTAAAGACAGAGAAGATGTCCATCATATTTACAGCTGTGTGTTACATGATATTTGATGGATCATTTCAGCTGTAGTGACTGTTGGTCCTTACTGGACGCTGTATGCAGTGGGGCTGTGTTCAGCATAAACAGCAAATTTATGATATAAACTGTAAGACTGAAAGATCCTCAGTCAGGAACTCACCGAGCCTTTCTGCAGTTCCTCACTGAGATCATCAGTCTCTCACGACCACCATCATCTATCTTGTATTTCTTCAGGTCGAACTCATCCAGAACATCCTCTGATACCAGGATCATGTAGGCCAGTACTGAGCAGTGGGCAGGTGAGAGATTTTCACCTGATTTCACCAACACATCAGTCTCCTCATGCAGTGAAGAGTCTTTCATCTCAAGCAGGCAGAGCAGAAGATTCATGGCTCTTTCAGTGGAGACGTTCTTGTCTGTAATCACATTGTCGTTGGTAGTATCCTCTTCCCTCAAATTGATCAGTTTCTCTTTGATGTACTGACTTGTTCTCTGGAGACTCTCTGAGCTGCTCTCTGTTTGGGGCAGGAGACCTTGTAGAAGTTCCTGGTTGGACTCCAGGGAAATTCCCAGAAAGAAACGGAGGAAAAGATCCAGATGTCCGTTCTCACTCTGTAAAGATTTATCAACAGCAGCTTTAAGAAGATCATCCAGTGACATCTTTGGACTTGAGGAAAATGTCCTCATGATAGAGAGCAAAGAGATTCTTGTGATTTCTCTCTTCTGTCTTGTAACAAACATCTTCAGTTCCTCCATGTTCTTCTTTACATAGCAGTAAAACACCCAGAAAGCAGCAAGAAACTCCTGGATGCTCAGATGCACAAAGCAGTAGATCTTCTTCTGCTGAAACACAGGTTCCTCCTTAAAGATCTCAGTGCACATCCCAGAGTAGACTGAGGCAGCAGTGACATCTATTCCACACTCTCTCAGGTCTTCTTCATAAAACAAGAGGTTTCCATTCTCCAGCTGTCTGAAGGCCAGATTTGATAGTTTCAGAAGGACCTCTTTATTTGACTGCAGGAGCTTCTGTCTGTCCATCTCACTCCTTTCATTGTATTTCTGGTTCTTCATGTTGGTTTGGATGATCAGGAAGTGGGTGAACATCTCAGTCTGAGTTGTGGGGATTTCTTTACTGTCGTCCTGGAGCAGCACTTCCTGAAGAACAGTGGCTGAGATCCAGCAGAAGACGGGGATGTGACACAAGATGTAGAGACTCCTTGATGTCTTCATGTGGGAGATGATTTTGTTGGCTTGGGTCTCATCTCTGATCCTCTTCCTGAAGAACTCCTCCTTCTGAGGGTCATTAAACCCTCGCACTTCTGTTACCTGGCTGATGTCTTGAGCAGGAATCTGATTGGCTGCTGCTGGTCGTGATGTAATCCATATGAGAGCCGAGGGGAGGAGGTTCCCTTGAATGAGGTTTGTTATGACCACGCCCACTGATGATGTCTGTGTGACGTCACACAGCTTCTGTTCCTCAATGTGGAAATTCAGCTGAATTCTGCTTTCATCCAGACCATCAAAGATGAAGATCATCTTACAGCTCTCATATTTCTGTGTGTCCTCCAGCTCCTGAAGCTCAGGGTGGAAGTCCAGCAGAAGCAGATGAAGACTGTACCCTTCATCTTTAACCAAATTCATTCCCCTGAAAGGAAGCAGGAAGATGAAATCTACGTCTTGGTTTGCTTCTCCTTCTGCCCAGTCCAGGATGAACTTGTGCACAGACACAGTTTTTCCTATTCCAGCAACACCCTTGGTCATCACAGTTCTGATGTGCTTCTCTTGTCCAGCTGGGGCTTTAAAGATGTCATTACAGTTGATGGGCGTGTCTCGTCTTCTTCTCCTGTGTGCTGCTTCAATCTGCTGAACCTCATGTTCTCTATTCACCCCTTCACTCTCTCCCTCTGTGATGTAGAGCTCTGTGTAGATGCTCTTCAGGAGGGTCTGGTTCTCTGGATGTATGATGCCTTCACATATGTGCTCCACCTTCCTCTTCATACTGGATTTATGAGTCTCCAGGACTCTCTGTAGGACAACATCAGGATCTGGTAATGAAGAACAACATCCACAGACAGTCAGAAGAATCGAGAAAATAAGGTTTTTTTTTTTTGTTTGCTTCTGCTGATTTTTTAAAATATGATTCATCTTTTACTTTTCTTCTTCACCGTTTTCACTGTTGTAAGTTTTGTGTTTTTTATTATGAGACCAGCATTTACAGCATTTACCAGACTCTCATATCCAGAGCGACTTACAATCAGTAGTTACAGGGACAGTCCCCCTCTGGAGACACTCAGGGTAAAGTGTCTTTGTCACGACTACGGACTTACGGGGGAGGGAGGGCAGAGGTGTGACATGCTGGGAAGGGGTTTCTATTAATAAACAATAAATAAACATAAACGCGGCTCGGTGGCTGAAAACAATTTAACTTAAATAAAGAACATAAACTTGCCCGCAGGCGTGTGGCGAATACACTAATTCACATACGAAACTTCCACGAAAATGCCGTCCCTTCCGAAGGGGCGGAAATCTCTGGCTTTAAAGCGTTGTCAGAATAGGCCACAGGTGATGAGCCCAGCAGAAGTCAATCCTGACAGTCTTGCTCAGAGACACAATGGCAGTAAGTGGGGTTTGAACCTGGGTCTTCTGGTTCATAGGTGAGTGTGTTACCCACTAGGCTACTACCACCCCAGCACCATCTGCTGTGTAGTGATTCTGTGTTTTAAGCCAGATGTTCACCTGTATGTATATTTGTGGCTGTGATTGGTCCTTTTGTGGAAGGTTTTTTTTGGTCATATTTTGTTTTATTGCCATTTTTGCTACTAATAGCCTAAACATGAGAATTGGTGTTTAAAATTAATCTCAACAGTCACCGGACTTTAATTAGTTCCACGTTCCCAGGAAATAAATGATGGACGGGCTTCACATCACATTGATTACTGGACACGTGTTATAACTGGAATTACAGCAGCACCAGTCCACATATTCAGGTGAAAAGTAATAAAAGTCGTACTTGTGTCTCTGCTCCTGTTGATGGTCGGGTCGTTGGTTATCAGGTTCTGGTGTCCTGATGGAGCTGTGTGTGTTCCAGTCGTCCACACACTGCAGACACACAGGAGGACAGAGAGAACGTTCAACACCACAGATTCACACTATGGACACGTCTTTATATGTAAATTATCATACAAATTTTTTACCAAAAAAAATTGCAAATTCCAAGTAGTTATTGTGTGTAGAAATCTAGTGTGTAAAGGTTGATTTGAATGATAATATTGATGCATATTTATATGAGGTTGAGTGAATGGCGTTCTGGTGAAGTCAGAATAATCCAGACTCTGGAGATGACTGGAGAAGAAACGAACAGGAAAATTCATTTCAGACCCCTAGAACAGTAAAAACTATCTTCTTAAATTCCTTCCCTCTGGCAGACTAGTGATCAGACCAGAACCAGCCGACAGGACAGAAAGACGTTTCCTACCCTCATGTCCTCATTACCAGCTGAACTGCAGCACCAGAGCAACACTTGTTCTCCGACATTATTACTACACAATACTACTTGGTCTAATTTGTAGGTATTAATTGAAGGAGCCATTTTGTGTTTAAGTTTGTTTAATTGTAAAATGTTGGCCTTGCAGTCTTGGCCTCTGAGGAATAAAGAGTTAAATGGTTCCTGTGCTTATTAGTAAGGTGTGTGGTCATACAAAGAATTATTGGAAAAGATTTGGTTAAGAAGGTCTAGCCACTGTTTTACAATTAATTTACTTTCATTACTTGTATTTGTAATAGAAATACTTAAATTGTATTTATGTATAGAGACAAATTTAAATCACTCTGGTCAAGAGCGTCAGATGAATGATGAGACGGAGTCAGATGTGTCCCACTGAGACGGGTTCTGCTTACAGGTCACTGTAATGAACTCCAGAGCAGGAAAAACCAAACTGATTTACTTCCTCATTCAGTTCATCACCAAACTCCACAATCTGTTCCTCACCTCTGATCACAGGGGGTTGAATCTCCACTGAAGTTAATAGGACGATCCATGGACCAGTCACTCTTCATAGACACACAGCTGGACACTGGAGACTCTGGTCGGTGTGTCTGATGGGGACCAGTGTTCCCCTCCTCACCGTCCCCACAGACACTCATTTTAGACACAGAGTCCCCTAAACCTGTGGAGAGAGAGAGAGAGAGAGAGAGAGAGAGAGAGAGAGAACATCCTTCAGGACAGACACAGTTTTAGAGAAAAACTAAACTGTGATGCCGAACACACCACTCTGGATCTGTTTCTCCAGTTTTCCTCCTGAAGCAGCTGGACCAGGAAATTCTGAATATTTAACAAGTGTAATACCGTAGTAAAGTATATGTTTGGTATGTAATTGTTCATATTTGTATTTAGACTGTAGTTAACAAGATGTGTCTTTATTAAAATATTAAAACATGTACAACTATACATCTTACCGTACATGACTGACTATGTGCCTGTAGCTACTGTCCTTTATTGACTGCATTAATTTGTCAAAAATGGCAAAATGATCCATTGTTCAGACGTCCATTCTTCATTCAAGGCGTTTTCACACCACAGACCAGAATAGAAGTTTGCAGAACATTTACATAAACAGCGAACAAATGAAGAAATAAAGCGTTTAAACAGTAAGCAGATGTGCTGAATCAAGAAACTGCATTAGAACAGGGTTTGTAATGTACAGTATGTCCACAAAAAGCTAGACGTTCTTAAATTATGCAGGAGCCGCTATACCACAGACTGACCAACAAGGAATTACAGTGGTGTGAAAAACTATTTGCCCCCTTCCTGATTTCTTATTCTTTTGCATGTGTCACACAAAATGTTTCTGATCATCAAACACATTTAACTATTAGTCAAAGATAACACAAGTAAACACAAAATGCAGTTTTTAAATGATGGTATGCTGCCCTCGCTCTGGGTTTTCTAGTCTCCACCAGCTAGTCAGCGAGATAATGATGCTCCAATAAACAGACTTGTATTTGGTTTTCTCTGTGCTGATTTATTGAAGAATGGCCTCTGACCACTGCCTTCTCTATGACCATCGTAAAAAGACAAATCTTGTCCAAAGCAGCAACATTCTTGCTCAATACGGGATTGCTTCGGCACTATGTTCCGCCATCTGGATTCTTATTCTCCCGTTTTCAGAGTAACCAAAATAATATTACGAGACAGCCACTAGAGGGAGCTATAGGCCAACTTACTGCCTGCACAAGGCAGAATAGATGGTTTTTATTATTTAAGGAGAAAAAAAATCCAAACCTACATGGCCCTGTGTGAGAAAGTAATTGCCCCCTGCAATAAAGTGTTTGCGATAACTTGCAACGAGTCTTTTACAGCTCTCTGGAGGAATTTTGGCCCACTCATCTTTGCAGAATTGTTGTAATTCAGTTTTATTTGAGGGTTTTCTAGCATGAACCGCCTTTTTAAGGTCATGCCACAACATCTCTATAGGATTCAGTTCAGGACTTTGACTAGGCCACTCCAAAGTCTTTTTTTTCAGCCATTCAGAAGTGGATTTGCCGGTGTGTTTTAGGTCATTGTCCTGCTGCAGCACCCAAGATCGCTTCAGCTTGAGTTGACGAACAGATGGCCGGACATTCTCCTTTGGGATTTTTTGGTAGACAGTAGAATTCATGGTCCCATCCATCACAGCAAGCCTTCGAGGTCCTGAAGCAGCAAAACAACCCCAGACCATCACACTACCACCATATTTTACTGTTGGTATGATGTTCTTTTTCTGAAATGCTGTGATACTTTTACGCCAGATATAACGGGACACGCACCTTCCAAAAAGTTCAACTTTTGTCTCGTCGGTCCACAAGGTATTTTCCCAGTCTTGGCAATCATTGAGATGTTTTTTAGCAAAATTGAGACGAGCCTTAATGTTCTTTTTTGCTTAAAAGTGGTTTGCACCTTGGAAATCTGCCATGCAGGCCGTTTTTGCCCAGTCGCTTTTCTTATGGTGGAGTCGTGAACACTGACCTTCATTGAGGCAAGTGAGGCCTGCAGATGTTCTTTAGATGTTGTCCTGGGGTCTTTTGTGGTCTCTTGGATGAGTTATCTCTGCGCTCTTGGGGTAATTTTTGTCGGCCGGCCACTCCTGGGAAGGTTCACCACTGTTCCATGTTTTTGCCATTTGTGGATAATGCCTCTCACTGTGCTTCGCTGGAGTCCCAAAGCTTTAGAAATGGCTTTATAACCTTTACCAGACTGATAGCTCTCAATTACTTTTGTTCTCATTTGTTCCTGAATCTCTTTGGATCTTGGCATGATGTCTAGCTTTTGAGGTGCTTTTGGTCTACTTCTCTGTGTCAGGTAGCTCCTATTTAAGTGATTTCTTGACTGAAACGGGCGTGGCAGTAATCAGGCCTGGGGGTGATTACTTTTTTCTCCCTTAATAATGCAAACCTTCATTTAAAAACTGTATTTTGTGTTCAATTATCTTATCTTTGACTAATAGTTAACAGTTTTTGATGAGCAGAAACATTTAAGTGTGACAAACATGCAAAAGAATAAGAAATCAGGAAGGGGGCAAATCGTTTTTCACACCACTGTAAGCAAAATTCTCCATCATTTGTGGGAGCTGCTGCTGCTGCTGCTGCTGCTGATGTTCTATCGGGAAACGCCCATGATTTAAAAAATACCTTATTCCTGTAACTTATTCTAGCTTTGAGTCCTGCTTATTCGAGCTGGATAGATCGGACCTCTAATAAGGATTTTATCAACGACTTTTCAGTCTTCTTGTCCGTAATTGTGCCGAAACATGACATGATTTTAACATTCATATTTTGCCCCACCGAGCCCCTTGCTAGAGAAATTTTGGAGCTACTGGACTCCAATCCATCAGCGGCCCTACTCATACGATGGGGCATAAACTCCATGTTGTTTCATCATACGGGATCTCTGTGTCTGATATTAAACTGTGTGATGCTGTATTCTCTGATCACCTGTTTTATGTCAGATCTCTGTTCCCCGTTTTACCGCGGTGTTGTCGGTGTGTTTTCACCCCTTTTTACTGCTGAAATTCTCTCTGCTGGTATTAAGCATGTCGAGTTATTTTCATCACTCTCTAGCTGTAAGAATACTGAAGATCTGACCTTTCTATCTGCTTGTCAAGACATGTTAGACACTGCGGCACCGTATAAAACCCGCCTCCGGAGCTTAAACCCGACGCCAGCTAGACCAAACTAGACGTGAACGCCGGAAGGCTGAGCGCATGTGGAGAAAGATTCGGCTGCAGGTGTCTTTAGAAATTCTACAGGAAAAACTGTCAAAAGCGGAAAAGTTGTGTATATCCAAGACTGTATCTTCTATTTAGTTCTACTTATATTTTTATTTATCTTTAGTTGGAACCCTGGTTTAAATGTGCATCTTCTGGTCTGCTCCTAACATTATCTTGCTGTTCTTAGTGACAGTAAAACCATCTATCCATCTACTCTTCAGTACATTTACTATGTCTTATCTCTTTTGTATTTTATACTGAAGTATTTGTGATATATTTATAATTATACAAGATAACTATAATTCCCATTCTTTTTTTGACTGTTGTTTTGTCTGAGTGCTGTAGGGTGGTAGTAGCCTAGTGGGGTAACACAATCGCCTATGAACCAGAACACCCAGGTTCAAATCCCACTAACTACCATTGTGTCCCTGAGCAAGACACTTAACCCTAAATTGCTCCAGGGGGGGGCTGTCCCTGTAACTACTGATTGTAAGTCTCTCTGGATAAGGGCGTCTGGTAAATGCTGGAAATGTAAATGTAAACACCACAATTTCACCCACATCTTCTCTATTTGTATATTAGTGACGGGGATGTGACTGTAAAAGATTTTTTATTTCATTTTACAAACATCTACTTTCACTAAAACCAGATTAACCGTCACTTTAATAAAGTTTTATTCCAATAAAGTTACTCACCGCTGCTGTGGTTCGGTTCGTACATGTTAAAATCCGGACTGGTTGTTTTTACTTTAAAAAGCGCGTCTTCACCAACATGGCGACTCTGCTGCAGTAAGAAACACTTTCAGTTTTGAGGAGGAGGAGGAGCAGGAAGTAAATTACCTGTTACAGGTGGGGTTACCGCCCGTCCTTTAAAATACGGAATCGTCCCGAATTTCACAATGAAACTGCCCGTTTTTAATCGTGTTTTTTTATCATTTTATGAAGATGCGTCTTTTCCTACTTTTGATTGGGTGATACAATATTCATTCATTCATTACTAAATAATGTTTAAAATGTGACCCAGTCTGTGAAAACCGAACTGGAGTCAATTTCATTTCTTAATTTACTGTTTTCTACATGAAATAAAGAACAGTCTGTGAAAATAACCATGTCAACCACTGAAATCACAGTGAAATGAACGGCTAAAATCAAACTTTATCTCAGAATTAGATTTGACCTGGTGTTCACACACTGGGTCACAAATTGTAATTTGTAAAAATTCTGTAAATACAATGTAAGTGGATCACGTTCCAATGTAATATTATGGTTTGTTTGTTAAGGTGTGACTACCAAGAACGATGAAACGACCTACAGAGAGGAGTCCAGACTCTTGGCACAACAACGTCCTTCTCAACGTCAGCAAAACTAAGGGGCTGGTAATGGACTTCATGAAGCAGCATGCAGCTCATCCCCCCATCTACATCGGAGGAGATGCTGTGGAGAGGGTCAGCAGCTTCAGGTTCCTCGGGGTCACCCTCAGTGCCAGCCTCAAGTTTACAGAGCATGCTGCAGCTGTCACCAAGAAGGCCCACCAACGACTTTACCTCCTCAGACGTCTGAAGAAAGCGAGGATGGGAACCTGTTCTCTTATGTGGCTTTATAACACTGGAGTCCAGTTTTATTACAGAACTTGCACGAGTGCTACAGACAGATGAACTTCTGCTCTTCCACGGTAAATCAACATGGTCTCCTGCACATGCGCACTATGTATTTCTCTACCCTCATTCTGAGAAGCATAACATGAACTGCTGTTAATCAGCATAACAAGAACAAGTGTTCTACAGAAGCTCAGTCCTCACAAGCTTCTACAGGTGAGCTGTGGAATCCACCTTAATGGGGAACATCACATCCTGGTACGGCGGCTGCACTGCATGAGACAATGAGGCCCAGCAGAGAGTGGTGAAGATGGTGCAGAAGATCATCGGGACGCCACTTTCTGCAATGAAGGACATTTCCACCATATGCTGTCTCAGAAAGAGAAGGGAAAGACCTGTCTCGTCAGAAAGATCTGAGGGACAAGAAGCTGTTAGATGTCCTCTAACATGGGGGACATGCAAACATCATAATGTTCATACTGGACATTTGGCTCCAACCAAAGCTATCAGATTGTCCTTTGATGTTCCTGAATGGTCCAAACAGAACTCCTAATACTGGAATACAGTGGTCATCCACCCCCAACAAGACTCTCCCCTCTCTGCACTTCAGGCAGTCATGGACCTGGAATCTACAATCTCACAATCCCACAGTCCAGGTTCAGTAGAGGTCAGCAGATGTTCATAAGGAAAATCCTCCATTCATCTAACTGCTGTGTTCCCTCAGGAAGAGACCGCTGTCTGTGTGCTGCTTGAAGATGTTCATGATTATGTTGGACAGATTCTGATGTGCGAGATGATCCCACCATAATTTCAGCTTCTGTACCAGCTACTGATCCTTTTCTTCTGCTACTTCTTCTGTTTCTTCATTTCAACCAAGTCACCATGATCGGTTCTGTAGAGAACAGGTCAGTGTTAGTACTATACTGCTGTAGGAAGATTAAATCTAAATCTTCTCCTGTATAATGAAGGTCCAGTTAGACCAGATCTGATCTTTGCTGCTCTCTACTGATGAGAAGTTAATACTTGGTTTAATAATGTTGCTTTATTGGAATCATTATTAATAATCTATTCATATTCATAATGTGTAGCTTTTACAGAAGAATGAGTTTGTTGATCATTTCTATTGATTTCTCATTGTCCTCACGCAAACACACAAACACACACACACACACACACTTCTTATTAATATTTAGTCCTGATATCAACACTCACCGTAGATCCTCCAGTGTACAGTGTGGATCCTCCAGTGCTGTAGAGAGAAGTTCCACTCCTGAATCCTGCAGGCCGGAGAAGTCGGGAGTAACGGGGCTTCGGAGAAGTTGGATTTATTGAAGTTTATTGTCTTTAAAAACCGGAAATGGGGATAATAATAATAATAACTATATGATATATACATATTTAACCAATAGATGTGTTTCCTTTAGTACATTTCAAGCTTTGATCAGATTGTGATTCTGGCCGGCCACACCCACCCTGCAGTGATCTCGGTCATGGCCGGGTGCTTGTTGGTGAACCAAACCCTGAAATTGTGGGTGTTCCTCCAGGCCGAGACGAACGGGGCTCCGTATTCCAGCAGCAGCTTCTCGTTATCTGCACACAGTAACAGCGGTTAGCGGCGTCGCCGCGGCCGCCTGGACACTGTGGACACGGCGGAGGACGGGTCCCGACCCTGCTGCAGTGTAGAGGACAGCAGCGAGAGGACGTAGAGGCTGAACTGGGCCCGGATCCACTCGTCCCCGCCCTCCCAGCCCGTCCCGTCCAGGAAGACGTCGTCGCGGTTGTCCGTCACTTGCTTGACGAGGTAGTCCGCGAATCGCAGGTCCGCCGTGGTCAGACTCAGCAGCCGCCGCAGCTCCTCAACATGACCACCACACACAGGGGTCAGAGGTCATAGGTCAGTCACAGCCCAGAAAAAAACAGACCTCTAATAAATATCATTAACTTCATTTATGTAGACCTGATTGGTGTAATGAATTATAATGGATTTTACATTTATTCTATTCATCGTATCTGTACCCTGCCTGAAACATAAAATAATTACTACTAAAATAATATATGTTTTTTTATATAATATAATAACGGCGCTATGGACACCGTTCAGGTCAGGAAATAAAAGTACAACAAAAACTGGGCATGAGCCTGAACGAACGCAACGTGTCATTAAATAAAAAACAAGTCTTTCGACCTTCTCCAGAACTTTAAACTGGACCTGGGACCCCGCAAACAGCCCGTTTTGTGACCTGAAACCTGATTGGACGATCCGCGTCGGGCGCCGTTGGTCGGAACGGAATTATCGACGGTACCGGGTCGGGAGGACACGGGGACGCGGCGAGTCGGTGTGGGGCGGCGTCCTCGGTAATCCCCGCGGGCAGAGTCGAGTCGTGTCCAGGTGTCATTTTTACACTCCCGTGTGTGGAAACGGGTGGCAGCTGGTGCCATATAAATATCGTGTCGCTAATAAGAGACGTAAGGCTCCCACGTAACGTAACGTACAGTAACGGACTCGAGGTGCGCGGGCGACACTCAAATCCCGCGACCCCGGAAACACAAGATGTCGAACCCAATGATTGGTACCGTGTAGGGTGGTATTTGCTTCCTGAAAACCACGACTGTTCTAGGAAGGGGATGAAGAGCCAGGAACAACCTGAAGAGTAGGAAAACCCGGTAGGCGACATAGACGACCCGCAGCGAGGACGCCAGGGCAGCTGGGGGTCACCAGCCGCCCCCTCCCATCGCCGGACAGAACCAGCGCGACCCAGCCCACTGCCTGATGACTGGCCGCGGGAACCCCCCCCCCCCCGGTGGCCGGTGTTGGTTCGTGTGAGGGAGGGATGCTGGGAGGTCGTGTTACGGAGAAGCGGGCCAGCCGTGGTTCCAGATGTGATGTGCTGTGGTCGGGCAGGAGCCACAGCGAGTAGTGGCCTTCCTCCGAGCCTGGAGAGGAGACCATGACGGCAGGCTGGCCGAGGTCACCAGTTCCGGTTGGAGCGACCCAGGAGACGACTCCGGAGCGGCATCCAGGGCGGCACCGGGTCCACGTCTGGGGGTTTGGACTTTGTTGTTGGCTGTCCCCCTGTAGTATCGAGGACCATCCTCAGTATCGGTATTGAGTCTGAAATTGCTGCACGATTATGGCCAAAATTATAACATTGATTAAAAAAAATAGATTATTTTAAAATAATATTCCTTATTTTAGGTAAAACACATTTTCAACATTTTCTGGCTTAAGAGATGACCGAAAATACTATGAATTATTAATATAAAAGATGAACATCCTTTTACCTGCTTATTAGGAAAAATAACTAGACAGAGAACGTCCATAAACAGGCATTTTGCACAGATTTGTCAAGAACTGTAGACAATGAAGTAACTAGACATTATATACAGACGTCAGAACAGAAGCTGGGCCTTTAGTCTTTACTTGACTGCAGGAGCTTCTGTCTGTCCATCTCACTCCTCTCATCGTACTTCTTGTTCTTCATGCTGGTCTGGATGATCAGGAAGTGGGTGAACATCTCAGTCAGAGTTCTGGGGATTTCTTTACTGTCGTCCTGGAGCAGCACTTCCTGAAGAACAGGGAATTCATCTCCCTGAAAGAAAGCAGGAAGATGAAATCTACATCTTGGTTTGCTGCTCCTTCTGCCCAGTCCAGGATGAACTTGTGCACAGACACAGTTTTTCCTATTCCAGCAACACCCTTGGTCATCACAGTTCTGATGTGCTTCTCTTGTCCAGCTGGGGCTTTAAAGATGTCATTACAGTTGGGCGTGTCTTGTCTTCTTCTCTTGTGTACTGCTTCTATCTGCTGAACCTCATGTTCTCTATTCACCCCTTCGATCTCTCCCTCTGTGATGTAGAGCTCTGTGTAGATGCTCTTCAGGAGGGTCTGGTTCTCTGGATTTATGATGCCTTCACAGTGGTGGCCTAGTGGTTAAGGAAGCGGCCCCGTAATCAGAAGGTTGCTGGTTCGAATCCCGGTCTGCAAAGGTACCACTGAGGTGACACTGAGCAAAGCACCGTCCCCACACACTGCTCCTCGGGCGCCTGTCGTTTCTGCCCACTGCTCACTCAGGGTGATGGGTTAAATGCAGAGGACAAATTTCACTGTGTGCACTGTGTGCTGTGTATCACATGTGACAATCACTTCACTTTCTTCTTCTTCTTCACTATGTGCTCCACCTTCCTCTTCATACTGGATTTATGAGTCTCCAGGACTCTCTGTAGGAGAACACCAGGTTCTGGTAATGAAGAACAACATCCACAGACTTGTATGTTTATTAGTGTCTTTCACTGGTCCTTTATTTAACTGCAGGATTTTTTTTTCTTGTTTTGCCAGAATACCGTGCAAAGAACATTTCAATAATAATAATTATTATTGTTGTTGTTTTGGATTTTTATATGTTCCATGAAATGAAAAAAATGTTTTAATTGTTTGAACTGTTTTCCATTACTTTGACATGCACATTTGTTTCCAGGTAATGTAGCAGTAACATTTATCATCCACCAGAGGGCAGCAGACAACACTAATGTAGCAGTAACATTAATAATCCACCAGAGGGCAGCAGACATCTGACAGCTGAAGACAGAGCTGAACAGCTCAGAGCTGAGACAGAACAGCGCCGCAGCCTGAAAGAAACATGATGATACATCAGATTATTAGTTATTACTCTTTATTTACCTGTCGATAAACACACAGTTTTAAACATTTATTTTACTTTGAACAATTTATATGCAGTGTCAAAAGTATTCACAGTCATTTCTCAAGTAGAAGTATAGACAATAAAGGTTTAATCAGACTTTTGCAAAAGTAGAATATCAATTCAATTCGATTTAAAACTACTACTAGGTAATGTAAGGGGGGGGGGGGGGGGGGGGGATGCCAATAAGGACAAAAGCCTAGGGGCCACAATAAACTATAATGCACTAACCGACCTCCCAATATTTTTTTAAGGGTTATATCATGACTACAGTGTTTTATTAAAATGTAAAACCTGTTTTAGTCACACATGTCTATTTTAGTACAATGCAAATATATTAAAGAACCTTATATGTGTACTACTCATCATTAACACGTATTTAATGAAGTGGAAGATACTTAATGGCTCAATACTTAAAGGCATCTAGTCATTATCAGTCAATATTATGTCAAACTTCAGAGACATGTTAGCAACAACCTTTATTATTTATTAATCAAAGCTTAGCTGCAGGAATCAGTCAGAACAACGTATGTAATAAAATTATTGTACACAGGGAGGCTTGAACTGTTTACAGATATTAGAAATGCCAAAATGAGCAATTAATGATTAACATCAGGATCTACATCAGTCAAGCGCAGGTTATGTACCTGAGTTACCAATAAGCTTTGTTCAGCCTCAAAAGCATCTGGTTCTCAACGTTGTTTGAGCCAACGCATGTCCTTCTTGGCCTGAAGATCAGCCCTGCAACACTAAACAGTCTTTCACAGGCTGCTGAGGTCGGAAGTGCTGGATTAAGATTAAGTGACAGCTGGAACACAGCTGGGAAGAACTTCAGCACCTCGACTGTGTCTCCTGGGCACCCCAGGTACGCATCTAACTGCTGGGTGGTATCAAGCGGGCCGACCTTCTTCAAGGAGGAAAAAGAGTCCTCTTCCTCAGATGACTGGGAGCCCTCACTGATGTGCTTCTGGACATGACAGTCCAAGTGGCTTCTGGGACAACCTTGGAGACCCCCACAGCTTGGCTTGTTTGATGGGTGAGTTAATGAACATTCAGTGGATGACGTCCTTCTGAGGGCTGCTGAAGTACGGTGTGTGCATGTTACGTCCCGTGATCATGTGATGTGTGGTCTGTACGTTCTGTCTTGTTGGTGTTTTTCCTTTTTGTGGGAGGAGCCTGTAATTTACGGAACTCCGCCCAGACCGGACGCTGATTCGCGCTCCCGTCCGCGTGAGGCTGTTAAAGACGACGTGCTGCGACGAGGGGAGAGAAGGAGAAAAAGAGGAGAGAGGGGAGGAAAGGGAGAATGGGGAAATACGCCGGACAGATGCCCTGTTCCCATTAGTCTACACAATGCTTTTTCGTGGCCAGATTATGTTTCAAGGCGCGACGTGTAAAAATCACCGTGTCAAACGGTTGTGACGTCTCCCTCCCTCTTTCTAACTTGTTCACGTTCCTGACCTGGACCAGGACGTAACAGGAACTCTGTAGGCGAGTGGGGTGTTTCTTCTGTGGAGAAAATTAATGCACAGATTGAGATTCATATTATTTTATCTCAAATTACAAGCTCATACTATCTAGGACTTGTTCTGTATTAAATGTCAAGCTTGAAGTTCAAGAATGAAGGTCCGACTACAAATTATGGAGCAGTTTTACTCGTCTATGCTATTATGTTGCCTAGCAGACTTAGAACATGTTTAAATCAACCAGCTGTAGAGTTTAAAACTTTGTAGATTATAGCTTGGCAGAATTAGCTTATATATAATCACACAAACAACTGTAAAATTAGTCAAGAAAAAAAAGTGGAGAAAAAAAGAAAAATAATAAAAGCTCAGGTAACATTTGGCTAAGAATTTCAAGGTTAAATCATAGCCTACTGCTAGCAAGCAAACCATGTCATGTCTGCATGTACCCAGGCACAGCAAACATCACTACAATATTGTGCCAATAAGAGACTGATAATAAGAAACTTTCATCTTATCTCAATATGCTTTTTTAAATTAGACGGAGAGATTTTTTAAAGCCATTATCTCGTGGTACTTCGGTGGTAATTCAGAAGGAGGTGTTTTTGCATCCGACTATTTAAAAAACTTGTTCAAGGTACGAACAGGGATGTAAAAGAGTTGTCTGGTCTTCCTGGACACCAAACTGCTCGCTGGTGCCTGGCTGAGACATTTCGGGAGACGGGAGTTGGGAGTCACGCCACGTTTGTTACGTCCTTGATGGAGTGACGTAATTTGCGTCATGTGCAGGTGTGATAGAATGGTTGGAATGGTGTATGTTCATACTTCTCATCCAACCACCATGAACCTCACTCAATTCTGATGCCACGATTTACCCGGGTTTTTAAATAGGAGTAACGAGGCATTAAATAAGGAGTAGAATGTAAGGAGTAGAAGTAAAAAGTCATCTGAAAAATAGTTACTCCAGTAAAGTATAGATTTATAAAATTTCTACTTAAGTAAGTTAACGAAGTATTTTTACTTCGTTACTTGAAACCTCTGGATGTCTTCTTCCAGGTTCTCCCTGTCCACCTCCACCCTGGTCTTCTCCATGTGCTCCACATATGTGCTCCACCTTCCTCTTCATACTGGATTTGTGAGTCTCCAGGACTTTCTGTAGGACAACATCAGGTTCTGGTAATGAACATCAAAATCCACAGACATGAAAAATGGTCCTTTATTAAACTACAGGATATTTTTAGCCAGTATACTGTGCAAACAATAATAATAAATTATTATTATTATTGTTGTTTTGGATTTTTATTTCTTCCATTAAAAAAAAAAATTGTTTAATTGTTTTCTGTTTTCCAATTTATCATCAAAAAATGATGGACGAGCTTCACTTTTTGTGTCATTAAATGTCACGTGTTATAACTGGAATTACAGCAGCACCAGTCGACATATTCAGGTGAAAAGTAATAAAAGTCGTACTCGTGTCTCTGCTTTTGTTGATGGTCGGGTCGTTGGTTTTCAGGTTCTGGTGTCCTGATGGAGGGCAGCAGACAACACTAATGTAGCAGTAACATTAATTATCCACCAGAGGGCAGCAGACAACACTAATGTAGCAGTAACATTAATTATCCACCAGAGGGCAGCAGACAACACTAATGTAGCAGTAACATTAATTATCCACCAGAGGGCAGCAGACAACACTAATGTAGCAGTAACATTAATTATCCACCAGAGGGCAGCAGACAACACTAATGTAGCAGTAACATTAATAATCCACCAGAGGGCAGCAGACAACACTAATGTAGCAGTAACATTAATTATCCACCAGAGGGCAGCAGACAACACTAATGTAACAGTAACATTAATAAACCACCAGAGGGCAGCAGTCAACACTAATGTAGCAGTAACATTAATAATCCACCAGAGGGCAGCAGTCAACACTAATGTAGCAGTAACATTAATAATCCACCAAAGGGCAGCAGACAACACTAATGTAGCAGTAACATTAATAATCCACCAGAGGGCAGCAGTCAACACTAATGTAGCAGTAACATTAATATTCCACCAGAGGGCAGCAGAAAACACTAATGTAGCAGTAACATTAATTATCCACCAGAGGGCAGCAGTCAACACTAATGTAGCAGTAACATTAATAATCCACCAGAGGGCAGCAGAAAACACTAATGTAGCAGTAACATTAATTATCCACCAGAGGGCAGCAGACAACACTAATGAAGCAGTAACATTAATAATCCACCAGAGGGCAGCAGACATCTGACAGTTGAGGATTGATTATTACATCAGATTATTGCAGTCATTATTACTCTTTGTTTACCAGTTTTAAACATTAATTTCACTTTTAACAATTTATTCAGGTTCTTCATGCTGGTTGTAAGTGATATGAATCTTGACAGAAATTGTATTTGTATATTTTGACATTATTACCCCGCCCGCTCTTCCCAGTGGTGGCCTAGCGGTTAAGGAAGCGCCCCCGTAATCAGAAGGTTGCAGGTTCAAATCCCGACTGCCAAGGTGCAGATCGGTGCAGAAGGTGCCACTGAGCAAAGCACCGTCCCCACACACTGCTCCCCGGGTGCCTGTCATGGCTGCCCACTGCTCACTCTGTGTGCACCGTGTGCTGTATATCACATGTGACAATCACTACACTTTAAGTGTTAATTTTTGTAAAATTGTTGATTTGTAACGTGGTTTGCTGTATTCTTTACTGACTGCTCACCACCACTTGCATGTCATCCAGGTAAATTTGTCTGAAAGTTGAGTCGTGGCAACTGAACATCCACAGAACTTTGTCTATCTGAGGGAAGTTAGTTAAGTGAAACAAAGGCAGGGGAGGGGGTGGGTGGATGTGACCGGATACATGGGAACATCCAACTGTGGACCCACCCTCCGCAGGAGGAACATGAAGGGTCCAGTGCAATGTGGACAGGTGGCAGACAGAGGCGGGAGCCTTGAAGGTCCGATCCCTGGACAAGGAACCTGCTATTGGGACATGGAACAGCTCTCTGGCGGATAAGGAGCTGGAGCTGGTGGAAGATGTTAAGCGGTCCCGGCTAGATTTAGTCGGCCTCACCTCGACACATAGCATTGGCTCTGGCACCCAAGTGTAACCCAGTAGAAAGAGAACTCATGTAAAGTGTATATTTTTATCTTATCAGTTCATAAACCAAACTATGATTATTTAAAGTTTTTTGGTTTATTTGTGTGCCTGTCAAGTTTTCTTTATTTGCTATTGGTCAGGCAGGAGAGGAGCAAGTTTTTTACTTTCCTGCCATCAGGCAAGAGACTCAGGACAATTCACACTCGCACAACACGATTCAGGAACAGTTTCTACCCCAGTGCCATCAGGCTATTTAACACATAGTATGCACTGTCACTTAAATTATGCACACTCACTTTTTTATGCAACTTAGATATGTCCTTCTGTGATTTATTTATTGCTGCTGCACGTTGTCTTCTATGTCTTCTCTGTATCATGTTCTATCTACGTGAGAGGGTCTTTCAAGTAAGAATTTCAGTGCGCTGTACTTTGTACATATGACAATAAACTTCAACCTCAAGTCCCGCCCTCATTTTGTTAGCAAGTTAGTCAGCAAAACGCAGCACCACCAGGTGCGAACGAGAGACAGAATGAGAGACACATTTCGGTTGAAAAAAAGTAGTTTTAACCCCCAAAACCCAAAGCGCCTGAGATGACCCAGAACCTGTGAATGCTGGGTTTGCATGTACGGACTGTCTTAGTATTGTAGCAACAGGCTCCATGATGGGGAGAGAAGAGACGCTTGACAGAGCAGATTAGCTCAGAGTAGCCATTCATAAGAAATACCCAAAGCACCTTTAGAACCAGGTTAACAGCAGGGCAATAGGGAAGGCACTCACCCAAGATCATATCACTTCCTCTGCCTGCTCCAGCTACTCACAACTACCAGGCAACAGCCCACTAAATCCCCCAACACTCACCCTAATGGAGGGTAACCCTTTACCTCACTCAGCCCAGAGGCGGCCCTTATGCTATATGCTGTCCTCACTACAGTGTGGAACTGAAGCTATACAGCTAGTTAAACTCTTCCAGCAAATAATAGCTTGAGTCGTCGTAAGTTTTCTTTACGCCGTTTAATGTGACTTCATTTATTTACAGAGACAGAGTGAAAACTATAACACAAGAAAACATAAATTAACCATCCTTTATGTAGAAGTGAAGTGATTGTCACACGTGATACACAGCACACAGTGCACACAGTGAAATTTGTCCTCTGCATTTAACCCATCACCCTGAGTGAGCAGTGGGCAGCCATGACAAGCGCCCGGGGAGCAGTGTGTGGGGACGGTGCTTTGCTCAGTGGCACCTCAGTGGCAACTTTGCGGCTCGGGATTCGAACCGGCAACCTTCTGATTACGGGGCCGCTTCCTTAACCGCTAGGCCACCACTGCCCCTGTGTTTAACCATCATAAATAAATTGTCTTTCTAACATACATTTACGTTTCTTTTCTTAAACAAATAATGCCTTTAACATGAACCTAACACTTTAACTTATAAAATTATGTACTCACGACATTGCATCTGTGGTGATTACAGTGTGGATTACATGCGATGGACACAGATTACACACAAATGAATTCTAGTGTGGTCTTGACGAATTATAAGGAAACAGGATATGACCCATAACAACTTCCTGTACAAAATAAAAGCACTCGCTAAAAGTCTCTAACTCTGAACCTTTGAAAATAAAGTTGCACTCAAAGGATGCCTTAGAAGGCAGCACATGCTAATTTGGCCAGCCCTATTGGCTGCCAACGCTACAGTGCCTTGTGTGTGCTCTTGCTGCTAATTTCATGTGAACAGATACTGTACTGTGGTTATTTTATAGTAAAAACGTTAACATCATTGATGTTCTGTGACTTGAATTTGTTAAGAAAAAGTGTTCCTTGAGAGGAAAAGAAGTGATTTGAGGTGGAATATTTCATTTTGAGTGATAATAAACTCGACCAAGCGACCAAATGTCTAGAATTAATACTGCGTAGTACGTTAGATATAGTCGCTCCCCTCAAAAGGAAGATAGTAAGAGATAAAAACTTAATTCCTTGGTATAATGATCACACGCGCTCGCTTAAGAAGACCGCCGGGAAAATAGAACATAAATGGCGTCGAAGTAAATTAAACATATTCCGAATAGCTTGGAAGGAGAGCCTACTTAACTATAAGAAGGCTCTTAGCGCAGCTCGATCAACATATCTCTCCTCGTTAATAGACAAGAACAAAAATAATCCCAGATTCCTGTTCAAAACTATAGCCAAACTAACCAGGAATAAGACAGAAACGGATACTACCACTCAATATCATCATAGTAGCGATGATTTTATGAATTTCTTTAATACTAAAACAGTCACGAATAGAGATGAGATTAAAAGCACAACAAATAGCTAATAGACGACCATCGATTAGAACGATTCAACCTTATTAAAGAGCATGAATTAATTAAAATTAATCTTGTCGTCAAATCAATGTACTTGCGCTTTGGATTTGATTCCAACAAGGTTCCTTAAGCAAATAGCACCCGATATTATAAATTCTACCCTCAAAATTGTTAACTCGGCGCTTAGCACCGGCCGCGTACCAAGTTCGTTCAAGGTAGCAGTCATTAGACCCCTGATTAAAACGCCGGATCTTGATCGCAGCTTTCAAATTATAGACCGATATCCAACCTTCCGTTCATATCAAAAATCTTAGAAAAAGTTGTAGCCCAACAGCTGAGCGCATACCTAGTAACAAGATCCACGAAGTATATCAATCAGGATTTAGACCTCATCATAGCACTGAGACAGCGCTGGTTAAAGTGGTTAATGACCTGCTGTTGGCCTCTGATCAGGGACGCATCTCGCTGCTTGTCCTGCTTGATCTGAGTGCAGCGTTTGACACTATCGATCACGCTATTCTCCTTGCCAGGTTAGAGAATGTTATCGGGATTAAGGGAACAGCCCTTGAATGGTTCAGATCATATTTGACCAACCAATATCAGTTTGTGGACATCAATGGTGTTTCATCTTCACATGGTAAAGTAGAGTTTGGTGTTCCACAAGGTTCTGTCCTAGGTCCGTTACTATTTTTCCTATACATGTTACCTTTAGGCGACGTCATCCGCAAACACGGTATTAACTTTCATTGCTACGCTGACGACACACAGCTGTATCTATCAGCAATGCCAGATCAGAAGCAACAGCTGAACAAAATAGAGAATTGTCTGAATTACATTAGACAGTGGATGCTCACCAACTTTCTCCTGTTAAACCCTGACAAGACAGAAGCTCTTGTACTTGGGCCTCAAGCAGCCAGACATAAACTGGCTGACTACACCATAACCCTGGATAGCCTTTCTATCTCACCAAGTATTGCAGTAAAGGATCTAGGTGTCATAATTGATGCAGGTCTCTCATTCAATTTGCATGTAGATAATGTCACTAGGATAGCATTCTTTCACCTTAGAAATATTGCGAAAATAAGAAATATCATTTCAATGCATGATGCAGAAAAGTTGGTCCATGCATTTATTACATCAAGGTTAGATTACTGCAATGCATTACAGTCTGTATGCTTTAGCAGATGCATGAGTAAACTCCAGCTAGTACAGAAGTTCTATCTAGAACTAGGAAATTTGATCACCCCAGTCTTACAATCACTGCACTGGATTGACTACAAAATCCTACCTTTGACCTATAAAGCTCTAAATTGACTCGCCTGCAATACCTGAGTGAACTTTTAGTTCCTTCGATCAATGGGTGCGGGGTCACTACTGGTACCAAAAGTACAGAAGGTCACAGCTGGGAGCAGATCCTTCTCCTATAGAGCTCCGCAGTTGCGGAACAGCTTGCCTGTCAGTGTCCGGGACTCAGACACAGTCTCAGTGTTTAAATCCAATCTCAAAACCTATCTGTTTTCTCTGGCTTTTTGTTACAGTCCTAGACACTCATTTCACTTCACTTTGACGCAGTGTCAATTATAAAGTCCAGCTTATCACACAGTCCCCCTGTTAGACACAGAGAGTGTTAAATTCACCTTAGTTAGGCTGTCCTAGTTAGGGTACCGGACCCCTGTAGCACCAATATACCACTATAACCACATATTTCAGTATCGGTCGTACAGTGCAACCGTCTGCCGCTGCTTCTGTTTGTTTTTCTCCGAGACTCGGAATCAAGCGCCCAGACTACTGGCAGACCCCAGTGAAGAGACCAGCAAATAAATCCTGGTTCCTGACAACTGCTAAATGAGGACATAGCATGAAACGATCCAGAGGGTCACCACAGCCACCACCACCGTTACAACTACAGCTTCAGGGATCTTCAAGTGGACCAGTAGCATCATTGTGGACACGTAATCTAGACCATGACACTGGACTACATTCTGGACTCCTCCAACCCTACAACTGTAGGACTTATTATTATATTGTACAAATCATCACCAGCCCTGCACTGACACCATTTGCAGGCTCACTCTACCCTGGAAGGGGGTCCCTCTCTGCATCACTCTTTCCCAAGGTTTCTTCCTTTCTTTTTTTTCTCTCTCCTATTGCAAAATTATTTCATTTTAAGAAACTAAGAATTTTACAGAGATTTGGCCATAATGTTTTAAAGGTTATGCCTGAAACAATAAGGTTGTACGTTGTTGTTATGCAGGCTAGGTGTTTTTGACCCATTGCGCCTTTCTTGGACGTCAGAATTGAAAGCTGGAGCCACCGGGAAAGTGGATATTCTTCACCAGTCTGAGAGGGAACTTCTCCATTCCTTCTCCTTCATACAAGTCACCGGTGTGGTAGGACTTGACCTGACATCATTGACTGCACCTACTGACCGAGATCTACTGACTAAGACCTACTAGACTATAACACACTGACACAGAAGAGAAATCTGAACTGAACCCAGCACTGTTGCATCTTATTTGACCAGGAGAAAAACACTCAACCTGAGAAGGAAAAAGAGAGAGACATTATCATCATTGGAAATTGTTACGAGTCAAATATTAAGTTATGGTTTTATGTGTTTTTTGGTGTTTTAAGTGTTTTTTTTATAGTGAATGTTGGCCGTTAGTTTGTACATTTATTTTCTTATTCCGCATTTAAATATAATAATAAGTTCAACTGTCTCCCCTGGTCTGTGCATCTTTTCCCCCTGACTATCACATAGCACAGCACTTACCTCCACGAACCTAGACACTGGTCCCCCACCTAGAATAATCACCTGAGCTTCATCCTCCATGTACATATCTGCTACAAGGGTGGTTACATTCTTCACAGTGGTTATGTATTCTGCGTTGTGTATTTTTATTTTGCTCCTCGAACAGCAAATGACAAGATGACACCAAGAGATCGCTTAACCACGTGTATTTTTCTGCACAAAAAGCAAAGTCGCGTCACAACATCACGTCTCCTCCTTCCTGCGCCTCTCTCTACAATATACAGTATTATAAGAACATGCACACACAGAATATTCTTTATATTTACATCATTTATAATAAAAAAAAAACATTCTTGGCACCAACCCCACGTACCATATAGAACGGAACCAGGTCTCCGACCCACTAGGTAGTAGCCTAGTGGGTAACACACTCGCCTGTGAACCAGAAGACCCAGCTTCAAATCCCACTTACTACCATTGTGTCCCTGAGCAAGACACTTAACCCTGAGTGTCTCCAGGGGGGGACTGTCCCTGTAACTACTGATTGTAAGTCACTCTGGATAAGGGCACGTGATAAATGCTGTATATGTAAATGTAAATGTAACCCAAGGGCACGGCCGCTACCATGCATTTTTTGGGGGTGATCAGAGTTTTATAACTCACATAACTTTTCACAATAACCATAAATTAAACATATTTGATAGAACCAGAAACCAACACCCTTAGATATTCCACAATTAATTAAACACCCAGATTGTCACTATAATTCCCTCTCACCCTCACCAGAATACAGGTAACCAAAATAAAAGCCCTTAGAAAATAAGAAAATAAAAGACACGAAGCACACATTTAGAGAAATACACTTCTAGTAACCACATCACTCCGGCACACACGGACGAGGAGATCTTTTCATAAAACTGCACCCCAGACATGGACTTTCTGCTGGTCAAGTGCAAGACGATTGTCCTTTGATGTTCCTGAATGGTCCAAACAGAACTCCTAATACTGGAATACAGTGGTCATCCACCCCCAACAAGACTCTCCCTTCTCTGCACTTCAGGCAGTCATGGACCTGGAATCTATAATCTTACAATCCCACAGTCCAGGTTCAGTAGAGGTCAGCAGATGTTCATCAGGAAAATCCTCCATTCATCGAACTGCTGTGTTCCCTCAGGAAGAGGCTGCTGTCTGTGTGCTGCTTGAAGATGTGAAGATGTTCATGATTATGTTGGACAGATCCTGATGTGTGAGATGATCCCACCATCATTTCAGCTTCTATATCAGCTGCTGATCCTTTTCTTCTGCTACTTCTTCTGTTTCTTCATTTTAACCAAGTCACCATGATCGGTTCTGTAGAGAACAGGACAGTGTTAGTACTATACTGCTGTAGGAAGATTAAATCTAAATCTTCTCCTGTATAATGAAGGTCCAGTTAGACCAGATCTTATCTTTGCTGCTCTCTACTGATGAGAAGTTAATACTTGGTTTAAGAATGTTGCTTTATTGTAATAAGCACGCACACACACACACATGCACACACACAAACACACAACCGCACCTTTTATTATTATTCATTCCTGATATCAACACTCACTGTAGAATCTCCAGTTTACAGTGTGGATCCTCCAGTGCTGTAGAGAGAAGTGCCACTCCTGAACCCTGCAGATAATTGGCACTCAGGTCCAGGATTCTCAGACGTGAGGAGTTTGATCTGAGAGTTGAGGACAGAGCTGAACAGCAACCAGCTGAGAGTTTACAGTACCCCAGACTGGAAGAAACATGATGATACATCAAATTATTACAGGTTTATTTTAACAGTGACAGATAGCACATTCAAAGGAAAATTGAAAAATAACTTTAAATAAAAGATAGAGACTGATTTGCATTTCATTGAGTGAAATAAGTATTTGAACCCTCTAACAAAAAAAGACTTAATACTTAGTGGCAAAAACCTTGTTTGCAACACAGAGGTCAAACGTTTCTTGTAGTTGATGACCAAGTTTGCACACATTTTAGGAGGAATTTTGGTCTTTGCAGATCATCTCTAAATCACTAAGGTTTCGAGGCTGTCTCTGTGCAACTTTGAGCTTCAGCTCCCTCCATAGGTTTTCTATTGGATTAAGGTCAGGAGACTGACTAGGCCATTCCATGACCTTAATGTGCTTCTTCTTGAGCCACTCCTTTGTTGCCTTTGCTGTATGTTTTGGGTCATTGTCGTGCTGGAACACCCATCCACGACCCATTTTCAATTTCCTGCCAGAGGGAGGGAGATTGTCGTTCAGGATTTTACGATACATGGCTCCGTCCATTTTCCTGTTGATGCCGTGAAATTGTCCTGTGCCCTTAGCAGAAAAACACCCCCAAAGCAAAATGTTTCCACCTCCATGCTTGACAGTGGGGACGGTGTTTTGGGGTCATAGGCAGCATTTTTCTTCCTCCAAACACGGCGAGTTGAATTAATGCCAAAGAGCTCAATTTTGGTCTCATCTGACCACAACACCTTCTCCCAGTCACTCTCTGAATCATTCAGGAGTTCATTGGCAAACTTCAGACGGGCCTGCACATGTGCCTTCTTGAGCCGGGGGACCTTGCGAGCACTGCAGGATTTTAGTCCATTGTGTTTTCAATGGTTTTCTTGAAGACTGTGGTCCCAGCTACTTTGAGGTCATTAACTAACTCCTCCCGTGTAGTTCTAGGACGATTTCTCACCTTTCTCAGAGTCATTGAAACCCCTCGAGGTGAGATCTTGCGTGGAGCCCCAGAACGAGGTGGATTGATGGTCATTTTGGGATCCTTCCATTTTCGAACAATTGCAGCAACAGTTGTCCCCTTCTCTCCCAGCTTCTTGCTAATGGTTTTGTATCCCATTCCAGCCTTGTGCAGGTCTACAATTTTGTCTCTGACATCCTTGGACAGCTCTTTGGTCTTTCCCATGTTGGAGAGTGTGGAGTCTGCCTGATTGATTGATTCTGTGGACAGGTGTCTTTTATACAGGTGACTAGTTAAGACAGGCGTCATTAATGAGGGGGACTAATTGAGTCGGAGTGTCTAACCACTCTGTGGGAGCCAGAACTCTTAATGGTTGGTAGGGGTTCAAATACTTATTTCACTCAATGAAATGCAAATCAGTCTCTATATTTTATTTAAAGTTATTTTTTCAATTTCCCTTTTGATGTGCTATCTGTCACTGTTAAAATAAACCTACCATTAAAATGATACTGTTCTGAGACTTTTCATTTCTTCGTCATTGGACAAACTTACGAAATCAGCCAGGGGTCAAATAATTATTTCCTCCACTGTATGTGTAAATGTGTGTGGTGTGTGTGCCTGATATCAACACTCACCGTAGATCCTCCAGTTTACAGTGTGGATCCTCCAGTGCTGTAGAGAGAAGTTCCACTCCTGAATTTTGCAGATTATTGCTACTCAGGTCCAGGAGTCTCAGACGTGAGGAGTTTGATCTGAGAGTTGAGGACAGAGCTGAACAGCTCACAGCTGAGAGGGAACAGCCACGCAGCCTGGAAACATGATGATCCATCAGATTATTACAGTCATTATTATTCTTTATTTACTTGCAGATAAACACACACTTTATCATGAATTTAGTTTTAATAATTTATTCCACATTAATAATTTACTCAGAATGATGTTGAAGGTGATGATGATCCATCAGATTATTACAGTCATTATTATTCTTTATTTACTTGCAGATAAACACACACTTTATCATGAATTTAGTTTTAATCATTTATTCCACATTAATAATTTATTCAGAATGATGTTGAAGGTGTTTTTCTCCTGGATATTAAAAAGTGTTTCATGATGAATGAAAAACATGAAAAACACCACTTTTGTCAGGATTGGCTCCAGGTCAGGTTGCCAGCTGGGGTCAATTCTTACAGCGTTTAAAAGTCTGTAACTCCGCCCCTTCTGCAGGGACTGCATTATACTCTCTACAATATACAGTATTAAAAGAACATTACATTTTTTTCACAAAATAACACACATGCAAAATATTCCTAATATGTACATAAATTAAAATGAAAGAAATAACTTTTTGCACACAAACCCCACGCACCTCACAACTCACGCCATGTGTCCAAGAGACCTGAACCGGGTCTCAAAAACAAAATAAAAGTCTTTAGAAAATAAGAAAATAAAAGACACAAGAAAGAAGAAATATATTTATAAATCTAGTGTAACCATTTAACTCCGACACAATAGCTTGCGTAGTATATACCCAGCTCCCAAACCAACTTTGTGAATAGATTAATATTTTTTTTTATCGCCTGATAAGAGTTTCGCGTTAACGCAGCACGTTAACGCCGATAACGGCCCACCACTATTTATTTATTATTATTAATAAATCCTTGTTCCCAATATGTCCCGCCTCTATGCTTCCCTCCCCCGTCAGCTCGCCGGCGTGACAGAATGCTGTACCTCGAGCCAAAAGCGCAGAGGAAAAAAGCAGAGGAAGAGAACCTCGGAGAAGAACTCAGCCAGGAGATGGCTGGATGGTTGCCTGTGGAATCGGGAGGAACTGCGGCAAGACGCGCCTGGATCGAGTTGCGACCCCCCCATGCTGGTGGAACGCTTTCTTCCACGGACGACGACGACGAGAGCACTGGAGACTACAGGTGTGAATGTAAAATTATAAATGCCTTAAATGAACCTTTACTGGTCTCACGATTCGATTACGATTATCAGTGCCTCGATATCAATGCATCGCGATGCATCCATGAAATACGACCTTCGCCTGCCCCCGACTTTGAGAATTGCCTGACCCCCTTGAAACCACGAAAGAACCCGACTGGAACTTCCTGGTCACGACCTCTGCCTGCCCCTGACCTTGACCCCGGTACTTCCCACAGATCCCGAACTCACTCCCAACTGCACAGCAGCCCGTCCACTGCTTCCTCCCTGTCCTCATTCCCCGCCAGTCTCTCCCTCACCGACCAAACGCGTCCAGTGTCCTCTCCCGGTACGACAGCTTGTCCCCCCGCCCATAGTATTCCCGCTTCGTGTGTGTGTATGTTTCGAAGTGGCAGAAAGAAAACGCGGCCGCTGGGGTTCTGTTTGTCGCGCGAGAATCTGTCACGGCCGCTGGGTGCCGCGCAGCGTTAACATTCCGACCCGGAGCGGCTCCGTGCTCTATAGATCAGGCCGCCACAGTCACTACCGGCACTACTTTTTTAACGAGAACCTTTATGCCGCCGCCAGAAAATAACCAAGCAATGTCATTATGATTCGATCGATTATGTTCTGCACTGCATCGATGCAATTTGTGCACCGCGATGCATCGATTATACGATTAATTTCAACACCCCTACTGGAGACGCGAGTTTGGCGGTTGGGGACGGGATGGCTCCACCCATTGCGCCCATCCACAATCGTCGCAAGGTCCATGGGGACCCACGTCACTTCCAGGGATGTGAGGACAACGAGAGATCGGAACAGTGAGGAGGAAGACTGCAACGCTGGGGTAAGATGGTGGAACAGGGCGACGGGACGTTGCCAGCCAGAAACTGAGCTGCCAGAACTGCCTCGCTGGGAATCCGCCTCTCCAGCTCCGGCCGCCGACCTGCCTTCCCTCTGCCCGGACGTTCCCCAGCTGAACGGCGGCGCAGCACCAGTGTCCCCGCCTGCTGGAGAAGACGTCCACCACCCCCCATGGCACACACCCACCAGCATCTCCAGCTACGCGTCCAGCCCCTTGTGGGACATCCCTCTTGTCCCAGGACCCATAAAATCCTGTGGCATGTACTTTGCTGCTCTTCCCTCCCTTTCAGACGCGGAGAAGATCACCACCATCCTCACGCGTCTGACTGGGTCAGCATGGGGCTGGGGCGCAGCAGGGAGACACGGACAGAATGAGTTTTTGGGACTTCCTAGACAGACTGAGGGCGGAGTTTGATTGGCCAGAGCCTGACGCAGGGATCGAACTCTGCCCCTCCACCACATCCAGTGCCAGTCAGGATCCGGGGCAAGAAGACCCAGCACTGGTGGGCGGCGAGAAGGTCGCGCCTCCCGAGATCCTGGCTGTGTCCCCTGAGGAGGTCCCGGAGAGCCCAGAGAGGGAGCCAGACGACCCTCTCTTCTGTCTGTCTCTGTCTGTGTGTGTGTGTGCGTGGCATTTGTGTGTCTTTATGTCCACCAGATGGCAACCCAGCAGCGGAGCCGAACCCCAGGGAGGGAGTTCCAAACCTGACTGCACTGGTCCAGGACAAGGTGGATGAGCCCCAAGGTACCCCTAAGTCCAGTCGGGGGGTGCTCCCCCAAATATTTTTTTTTTGGGTGGGTGCAGTTTGTGTTGGGGGCTCCTCCTGAGTGGAGGGTGGGTGGGGAAGCGACGGAGCTGGGTCTTCCGGTAGCCGGTACGAAGGGCGGGCCAGGCATGGGCCTGGGTCCGTCTCCAGAGGGGCGGTGTGCCATAGAGCCCCCTGGTAGTCATGAGGACCTAACTCGGACAGGCAGGAAGAGGACCTGCTTGTCCCAACGGACGCAGAAGGGGCTAGCTGGATGGTCTGGCAAAGCCCCCACCTTGGCATCAGGGACATGCAGCGAGAGGGGCTGCATGGTTCCAGAAGGCACCAGCCTGGGGTGCCTGGAACGGTCGCCAGAGGCTCCGGGACCGCCTCCCTGCACGTTGCAGGGAATGACGCAAGACGCGTCAGAGGGGACATGCGGAGACAGGGTTCACATGTACCCGGAAGGATTGTCCCTGATTTTTGTGTGCAGGTTGGAGGGTCTGGGGCCGCCATGCAGGACCACGCCGGGGAGCCAGTCCAACAGGTGTGTTGTTCAGATGAGGGTCGTGTGTGGAGTGTCCCCGTGAGAGTGACACTTTTCCTTGTCCCATTTCCACTTCCTCTTTCCCAAAGTAGGTCCTATTATGCTTGTTTGTCTTGTGTAACAATAAACCTGTTTGTATTCCACCGGCGCCTGGATCCTCCCCAGATATCATTTTATAGTTTATTGTACAGCACATTGGTCAATTATTGTTGTTTATCAATAATCTTCAGAAATAAAATTAATTTTAATCGAATTTAGTTTCAGTTACAATTTCCTCAGATATTTTATTCTGTTATTAGGATGATGTTGAAGGTGTTTTTCTCCTGGATATTAAAAAGTGTTTCATGATGAATGAAGAACATTAACTTTTCACCACTTTCTAAAAATAAAACCATGTCTTGTATAAAACTGATCATAATAAAACTCTGCTGCTGAAATGTATTTTTCTCCAAAAGTATTTCCATGAAATATTAATATTCAGTCCTGATATCAACACTCACCGTAGATCCTCCAGTTTACAGTGTGGATCCTCCAGTGCTGTAGAGAGAAGTTCCACTCCTGAATCCTGCAGATTATTGTAACTCAGGTCCAGGAGTCTCAGACGTGAGGAGTTTGATCTGAGAGTTGAGGACAGAGCTGAACAGCAACCAGCTGAGAGGGAACAGCACCGCAGCCTGGAAGAAACATGATGATACATCAGATTATTACAGTCATTATTACTCTTTATTTACCTGTAGATAAACACACACACAACAACAACATTTATTTCTTATATAGCCGTAAATCACATACGGTGTGTCTCAATGGGCTTTGACAGGCCCTACAGTTGACACCCCCCACACTTGACCCTTCTGCACACAAGGAAAAACTCTACACAAAAAAAACTCTAGGAGAGAGAAAAAAAGAAAGGAAGAAACGTTGGGAAGGAGTGATAGAGGGACCCCCTTCCAGGGTAGAGTGAGCCTGCAAATGGTGTCAGTGCAGGGCTGGTGATATAATAATAAGTCCTCCAGTTGTAGGGTTGGAGAAGTCCAGGATGTAGTCAGTGTCATGGTCTAGATTACGTGTCCATAATGATGTTACTGGTCCATTTGAAGATCCCTGAAGCTGTAGTTGTTATGGTGGTGGTGGCTGTGGTGACCCTCTGGTTTGTTTCATGTTTTGTCCTAGTAAAGCAGTTGTCAGGAACCAGGATTTATTTGCTGGTCTGATCACTGGGGTCTGCCAGTAGTCTGGGTGCTTGATTACGTGTCTCGGAGAAAACGAACAGAAGCAGCGGCAGACGGTTGCACTGTACGACCGATACTGAAAAATGTGGTTATAGTGGTATATTGGTGCTAGAGTGGCCCGGTACCCTAACTAGGACAGCCTAACTAGGGTGACTCTGTGATAAACTGGACTTATAATTGACACTGCGTCAAAGTGAAGTGAAGTGAAACACACTTTATCATGAATTTTATATTTAATTTTAATCATTTATTCCACATTAATAATTTACTCAGATGTTTTGATGTTTTACTCAGATTGATGTTGAAGGTGTTTTTCTCTTGGATATTAAAAAGTGCTTCATGATGAATGAAGAACATTAACTCTTCACCACTTTCTAAAAATGAAACCATGTCTTGTATAAAACTGATCAAAATAAAACTCTGCTGCTGAAATGTATTTTTCTCCAAAAGTATTTCCATGAAAAATTAACATTCAGTCCTGATATCAACACTCACCGTAGATCCTCCAGTTTACAGTGTGGATCCTCCAGTGCTGTAGAGAGAAGTTCCACTCCTGAATCCTGCAGATTATTGATACTCAGGTCCAGGAGTCTCAGACGTGAGGAGTTTGATCTGAGAGTTGAGGACAGAGCTGAACAGCAACCAGCTGAGAGGGAACAGCGCCGCAGCCTGGAAGAAACATGATGATACATCAGATTATTACAGTCATTATTACTCTTTATTTACCTGTAGATAAACACACACATTTTATCATGAATTTTATATTTAGTTTTTGTTCAAATTATTTTTCTCTTAATAGAAAATAATCCAGTTGTGTAGTTGGACCAAGTTGAGTAAGTTTTTATTCTGGTACGAGGAGACGAGTCAGTACAGCGGTACAGGTTGTCTAACCAGGAACAGGCAGTCTGGTCCTTTTATACAGTAGATATGCATGACAGTATTAGACACCAGTATTCTTACAGTAAAGGGGTGTGTGTGTGGTGTGTGTGTGCTTGTGGTGTGTGTGTCTGTATGTGTGTATGTGTAAGGTGTGTGTTCGGTGGGTCTGTGGTGTGTGTGTGTGTGTGTGTGTGTATGTAAATGGTGTTGAGGTGTTGTGTTGTTCAGATGAGGGTCGTGTGTGGAGTGTCCCCGTGAGAGTGACACTTTTCCTTGTCCCATTTCCACTTCCTCTTTCCCAAAGTAGATCCCTATATGCTTGTTTGTCTTGTGTAACAATAAACCTGTTTGTTTTCCACCGGCGCCTGGATCCTCCCCAGATATCATTTTATAGTTTATTGTACAGCACATTGGTCAATTATTGTTGTTTATCAATATTCTTCAGAAATAAAATTAATTTGAATCGACTTTAGTTTCAGTTACAATTTATTCAGATATTTTATTCTGTTATTAGGATGATGTTGAAGGTGTTTTTCTCCTGGATATTAAAAAGTGTTTCATGATGAATGAAGAACATTAACTTTTCACCACTTTCTAAAAATAAAACCATGTCTTGTATAAAACTGATCATAATAAAACTCTGCTGCTGAAATGTATTTTTCTCCAAAAGCATTTCCATGAAAAATTAATATTCAGTCCTGATATCAACACTCACTGTAGATCCTCCAGTTTACAGTGTGGATCCTCCAGTGCTGTAGAGAGAAGTTCCACTCCTGGATCCTGCAGATTATTGTAACTCAGGTCCAGGAGTCTCAGACGTGAGGAGTTTGATCTGAGAACTGAGGACAGAGCTGAACAGCAACCAGCTGAGAGTTTACAGCACTGCAGCCTGGAAGAAACATGATGATCCATCAGATTATTACAGTCATTTTAAACACATTTTTTTAAATAAATGTTATATTTAGTTTTAAACATTTATTTCACTTTTAACAATTTATTCAGATGTTTTATGCTGTTATTAAGATTCAAGATTGGTTTAATATCAGTACAACAGTCTACACAGTATACCATGAACAGGCCCCCCATAGTGTAATCATAAAAGAAAGAAAAATAAATTGTATATTGTATATACACACTAAAATAAACTATACTAACTAAAACTAAAACTTAAATACTTAGAACTTTAGTAGAACTTTTCTGTACAATGAACAGGTTGAACAGGACATAACTGGACAACATCATGTAGGACGCTTGTAAGTGGATATGTTGGATATTTCAAACAGGACACACAAGACAAGACAAACATGTGCAGAATGAACAGAAATGTACAAAATGGTCAGTATGTTATCAGGTGCACAAGGCTGGAAGTGTATTGTTGTAAAAAAAGTGAAGTGATTGTTGTTGTGAAGCACAGCACACGGTGACACAGTGAAATGTGTCCTCTGTATTGAACCATGACCCTTGGTGAGCAGTGGGCACCATGACAGGCGCCCGGGGAGCAGTGTGTGGGGACGGTACTTTGCTCAGTTGCAACTTGCCAATTACGGGTCCACTTCCTTATCTGCTAGGCCACCACTGCCACTGTTAACATTATAATCCTAACATTAGGATGTTATAGGTGATGTGAACTTTTATTTGTATGTTTAAATTGTATTTGTATATTTTGACATTATTATAGCTGGTAATTTTTGTAATATTGTTGATTTGTAATGTAGTGTTTGTTCAGTGTTGGGGTGGCATAAGGACACGCCCTGTTGGGATTAAGAGGGCAGTAGTTCCAGTTTAGCGAGTGTTCGGCGTGACTGCGGCCGACAGCAGTTAAATATTATATACTTAATATATAATAGTATTAAATACTAATCATATAATATATGTAAGTGTACATATGTACAGAGTGGATATATATACACATATTGCACATGAGGAACATGGAGATGGTGGACTGGATGTGTGTGTTTGTGTGGTCAGCTGTTGTAGAGTCTGACAGCGGTTGGAGGAAAGACCTTCTGAATCTCCGTCCCACATCGTGGTGCTGCAGCCTGCCACTGAAGGAGCTGCTCAGTGTTGTCAGGGTCTCCTGCATGGGGTGGGAGATGTTGTCCACCATTCTCCTGTCACTCACCATCTCCACTGGGTCCAGAGGACATCCTATATCAGAGCTGGTCCTCTAGATCAGCCTGTTCAGTCTCTTCCTGTCCTCAGCAGACCACACCATAAAAGATGGCTGAGGCCACCACATTGTCATACAAGGTCTTCAAGAGTGGACCCTTCACCCCAAAAGACCTGAGCCTCCGCAGTAGGTCCAGCCTGCTCTGCCCTTTTCTGCTACCCCACGTAAGCTAAAACAACTGTGTATCTTAGGTCTGAACTTGTTGATGCAAAAGCTTGACACAAAAGCTGGACATAATCTGATAAAGGAAAGGTTCTGTGACGCTGATGGGCGCCACTGTCCAACGTGGTGCGAGCTTGATTTTCGACCTTGTATACCCCAGATGTATAAATGCATGTGAACTGTAATCAAGCGGGGGTGAAGTTCTCTTGTGGGTCCCCCCGTGTGCGGTAAAAGAAACTTGGATAATCAATTCAGTTGACTTCCTTTATTGCAGCTCCCCAGATGGCAGAATTCCCACCACACTGCCAGTAAATAAAAGTTTTGTAGAACCTTGAAACTCGACTTCGACCTCTCACTGCTTTTGGTTTTATTTCATGTAGTCACTAAATATGCAGTTTTTCACCAAATATTAATATTCAGTCCTGATATCAACACTCACCGTAGAGTCTCCAGTTTACAGTGTGGATCCTCTAGTGCTGTAGAGAGAAGTTCCACTCCTGAATCCTGCAGATTATTGTCACTCAGGTCCAGGAGTCTCAGACGTGAGGAGTTTGATCTGAGAACTGAGAACAGAGCTGAACAGCAACCAGCTGAGAGGGAACAGCACCGCAGCCTGGAAGAAACATGATGATACATCAGAATATTATGTAAAATACACATGCATACAAGTTTATTGGCATAAAATTATTCGGGTGGTAGTAGCCTAGTGGGTAAGACACTTGCCTGTGAACCAGGAAACCCAGGTTCAAATCCCACTTACTACCATTGTGTCCCTGAGCAAGACACTTAACCTTAAGTTGCTCCGGGGAGACTGTCCCTGTAACTACTGATTGTAAGTCGCTCTGGATAAGGGTGTCTGATAAATGCTGTAAATGTAAAAATGTAAAGTGGCCAAGATCGTATTCAGCAATACTTTCAGCTCAAACTGGGCAACAAACTAAATCCAGTGAACTACAGAGCATGAACAGCTCAGTTAACAATCATCACCTGCTGGCCACATAAACTCCTCCCACGCAAACCACAGCACCGCCCACAGGACAAAACACAAGACCACACGGACACACACATCACAAACACATGAACGACTCACATTATAGAAAATATAATGAATACAATAAAATCTTAATATTTATATCAAGAAAATGTCAAACACATAAAAGGACAATTGTGGTCCTTTACAATATGAATCTAATTATTTGCATCTCTGCATTTACATCTTGAACCAAAATTATTGTAAATGATTCACCCATCAGGCTGTCAGGAAACTCAACTCCCTCCCGGCTCTGCCCCCACTCCCCTCACTCCCCTCTTCTGCCCCACAAACTTTCTGAACCCTAACACACACAAACTGACCGTGCACCAGTCACTCTGTACAGCTTTGGTCTGCCAACTACCTCACTTGTCTCTTTGTCACTTTAAACTTACCTCTGTTGCACTACATTTTTTTGCACTCTCCACCATGTGCCCTTATTTGTATATGGTGTTTTTTAAATTGTATATGGTGTTTTTTAAATTGTATATTGTGTATTTATACTTTTGTATTCAATGTTACTGTTTTGTATTTAAGCACCACGGGTCTGAGAGTAACGTAATTTCTATTCTCTGTATGTCCTGTACATGTGGCAAAATTGACAATAAAGCTGACTTTGACTTTTGACTTTGACTAAATTCTTTGTTATTTTCATGTTTATTTCTTTTGTTGAAACTGGAAGAAAAATAATTCCACGCAGAACATCACAAATGGCCTGTAATATTCTATTACAAGCATGTGATGCTGCCACGTCCTCAGCCCTCCTACCCTGATCACCGTCCCCTGTCCTCTGAACTCCGGCCCAATAATTGAAGAGTCGTCCGCACCCGTCTGCTCTGATCAACCTCCTGCACCACCACCACAATATAAGATCTCACCTGAGATCTGAAGGTTGCTGATTCTCCAGCCTAAAAATCCTGTACTTTAAAGTACCGGTGTTATCCGAGACCCGTCTGGCTGTGTTTGTTCTGTTTAGTGTCCTCCCCTTTGTTCTGTTTTGTCTCACTGATTATTACAGAAAGTAATTAAAATAAAATCAGGCTTTAAGTTGAGGGTGGCGGTCATCTTGTCCAGTGTAGAATGGCTCCGATTTTTTTGTGTTCTCCCAGTGCCAACAAAAGAAATGAACATGACAATAACAAAGCATTTGGAATTTAACATTTATCTTGGACAGATACACAAGAGGAATCATACAAAACTCCACACAGAAAAACAAGTATCATGACTCAAACACGGGCTGAGATCCAGGTGCAGATGGAGTTACACCTGAACACGGGAGCTACGAGGTTAACAAACACAGAGAACAGGAAACAGGGAACCAAACTGAGACCCAGAAGAGCCGGACACTGACCTAGACACAGGGAGAACTCAGACCTGATGGAGGAACGTAGACCAGGTTACAACACAGACTGGGAAGAGACACGCTGATTGAAAATAGAACACAGACCAGGAATCCTACACAGACGTGGACCGTTAAGCTCTTCTGCAATACGGTGGCAGAAACAGAATGGGGTCACAGGTCCAAGATCAGCCAGGGAACAATGATACAGGATGTCCTTTAATAAAGAAGGGAACAGGTGCTGTGAAGGATGAAAAATCTGATTATTCTTGTTCTAACCTGAGAGTCTCCAGTTTACAGCATGAAGACTCCAGTCCTACACAGATGTGTTTCACTCCTGAATCCAGGATCTGGTTGTAACTCAGGTCCAGATCAGTCAGATGTGAGTCTGGTGACTGGAGAGCTGCTGCTACAGTCTTACAGGACGACTCAGTGAGGTTACAGTCACCCGAGCCTGTAAAGACAGAGAAGATGTCCATCATATTTACAGCTGTGTGTTACATGATATTTGATGGATCATTTCAGTTGTAGTGACTGTTGGTCCTTACTGGATGCTGTATGCAGTGGGGCTGTGTTCAGCATAAACAGCAAATTTATGATATAATCTGTTAGACTGAAAGATCCTCAGTCAGGAACTCACCGAGCCTTTCTGCAGTTCCTCACTGAGATCATCAGTCTCTCACGACCACCAGCATCTGTCTTGTATTTCTTCAGGTCGAACTCGTCCAGACCATCCTCTGATACCAGGATCATGTAGGCCAGTACTGAGCAGTGGGCAGGTGAGAGATCTTTATCTAATTTCACCAACATATCAGTCTCCTCATGCAGGGAAGAGTCTTTCATCTCAAGCAGGCAGAGCAGAAGATTCATGGCTCTTTCAGTGGAGATGTTCTGGTCAGTAATCGCCCTGTGGGTGGTTGTGAGTGGTTCTCTCTCATTGTACAGTTTCTTCTTGATGTACTGACTTGTTCTCTGGAGACTCTCTGAGCTGCTCTTAGTTTGGGGCAGGAGACCTTGTAGAAGTTCCTGGTTGGACCCGAGTGAAATTCCCAGAAAGAAACGGAGGAAAAGATCCAGATGTCCGTTCTCACTCTGTAGGGATTTATCAACAGCAGCTTTAAGAAGATCATCCAGTGACATCTTTGGTCTTGAGGAAAATGTCCTCATGATAGAGAGCAAAGAGATTCTTGTGATTTCTCTATTCTGTCTTGTAACAAACATCTTCAGTTCCTCCATGTTCTTCTTTACATAGCAGTAAAAAACCCAGAAAGCAGCAAGAAACTCCTGGATGCTCAGGTGCACAAAGCAGTAGATCTTCTTCTGCTGAAACACAGATTCCTCCTTGAAGATCTCAGTGCACATCCCAGAGTAGACTGAGGCAGCAGTGACGTCTATTCCACACTCTCTCAGGTCTTCTTCATAAAACAAGAGGTTTCCCTTCTCCAGCTGTCTGAAGGCCAGCTTAGATAGTTGCAGAAGGACCTCTTTATTTGACTGCAGGAGCGTCTGTCTGTCCATCTCACTCCTCTCATCGTACTTCTGGTTCTTCATGTTGGTCTGGATGATCAGGAAGTGGGTGAACATCTCAGTCAGAGTTCTGGGGATTTCCTTACTGTTGTCCTGGAGCAGCACTTCCTGAAGAACAGTGGCTGAGATCCAGCAGAAGATGGGGATGTGACACATGATGTAGAGGCTCCTTGATGTCTTCATGTGGGAGATGATTTTGTTGGCTTGAGTCTCATCTCTGATCCTCTTCCTGAAGAACTCCTCCTTCTGACGGTCATTAAACCCTCGCACTTCTGTTACCTGGCTGGTGTGTTGAGCAGGAATCTGATTGGCTGCTGCTGGTCGTGATGTAATCCATATGAGAGCCGAGGGGAGGAGGTTCCCTTGAATGAGGTTTGTTATGACCACGCCCACTGATGATGTCTGTGTGACGTCACACAGCTTCTGTTCCTGAATGTGGAAATTCAGCTGAATTCTGCTTTCATCCAGACCATCAAAGATGAAGATCATCTTACAGCCCTCATATTTCTGTGGGTCCTCCAGCTCCTGAAGCTCAGGGTGGAAGTCCAGCAGAAGCTGATGAAGACTGTACCCTTCATCTTTAACCAAATTCATCTCCCTGAAAGGAAGCAGGAAGATGAAATCTACGTCTTGGTTTGCTGCTCCTTCTGCCCAGTCCAGGATGAACTTGTGCACAGACACAGTTTTTCCTATTCCAGCAACACCCTTGGTCATCACAGTTCTGATGTGCTTCTCTTGTCCAGGTGGGGCTTTAAAGATGTCATTACAGTTGATGGGCGTGTCTCGTCTTCTTCTCCTGTGTTCTGCTTCAATCTGCTGAACCTCATGTTCTCTATTCATCCCTTCACTCTCTCCCTCTGTGATGTAGAGCTCTGTGTAGATGCTCTTCAGGAGGGTCTGGTTCTCTGGATGTATGATGCCTTCACATATGTGCTCCACCTTCCTCTTCATTCTGGATTTATGAGACTGTAGAACTTTCTTTAGGACACCAGCCTCTGTTAATAAATAAATGAACCAGAGATAGCAATTATTCATTATTTGGAGTTTTATCTTCTCTCAGACACACGGCAGTTTCTGAATGTTTCTGTATTTTATTACTTTACTGTGACAGAAAGTCAGAGTCTGTACTGATGTGTTAGTGTCATGTCTTTGTTGGGTCATTGCGTGTGTTACGTGTCCTGTCCAGTGCCACCATGCGTGCTTTGTTTCCTTGTTTGTAATAAATCCCCCTTTTATATGTACAAGTCGAGTGATTGCAGGTGCCGTCATTCTCCATTTCCACACCGGCACCTGGAACCGTGACATGGAGGTTATCCCCCACTTGGGATGTCACACAACCCCCCCCCATACACTCTGTGTGGGGAAATAATTATTTGATCCCCTGCTGATTTTGAAAGTTTGCCCACTAAAAAAAGAAATAATCAGTCTATAATTTCAATGGTTTATCTGATCAGTTTGTTGTCCATCACAGTTTCTTGTATTTGGCTGCAACGTTTGCACGTATCTCAGGGGGGACTTTGTCCCACTCCTCTTTGCAGATCTTCTCCAAGCCATTTTCAATGCCCTGGCTGAAATTCACACGTTCTCTCTGACACCGTCATAGGCAGCATTCCTCCTCATCCAAACACAGTGAACTGAGATGATGTCAAAGAAAATTTTATTTGTCACATACATAGTCAGTTAAATGCTGTTGCGACTGCTATAGACCTCAATATTGCAAGTATTCAAGTGAACCAATATGCAAATATTGCAAACATAACCAAATATTACAATTTTAGATTTTTAAACATAAAATATGTGCAACGATTTTATGAATTTCTTTAATACTAAAATAGTCACGAATAATAGTCATAAATAAAATAGTCACCGTGTGCTGTGCTTCACAATGAAATTGACTCCACTTTCACTTTGAATGTCTTACCTGATCTGGTGCTTCCAGTAAGCCGCTGGAAAACAGAAACAACCTGAGTTTTCCACCCCCTGCAGAGACAAAATCATGAACAGAGAGGACAAACTCTTCATTTTTTAAATGAACTGGAAACTATTTACACGGCATTTCCTTAATAATCAATATAACGTCTTAAGAATTATACAATGCAAAAAAAAAGCAACAGATTTTTCCAGCTTGGTGACTGTAGGTGTGTGTGAGTGAATGTGTGTGTGTGTGTGTGTGAGTGCACGCCGGTGTCCTGTTTATCTATGAATAGTTTACAGGTTATAAATATTTATATATTTTTCATGTGTTACTACATTGCTGAATGTTTTGATATAAGCCTTGTGACTAGTCGCTAGATCATAAACTGATGCAGATGAGGCTTAATCTCCACTGGATTTATGATGCTTCTTCATGAACAAGTTACTCAGACTCACAGCTGGACACTGAAGCCTTTAGTCTACATGGAATTTACATTTCTAGAATATAAATCACATGGATTTGACAGACTGGGCAGACATAATTAATAGTAATAACGTATAATCTACTGCAAGTAGATCATCTGACATGAGTGTTGACAATTCTAAATGATCAGATGGTTGGATTCAACATTATTTATACACCAGGCTAGGGCTGCAACTATCGAATATTTTTGGAATAGAGTGTTCTGTCTGTTTTTTCATCGATTAATCAGATAAATCATACTTGTGCGTTTTTAAACAACTCTATCAATAGTGTGTTATGCAACATGAAAATGAGCAAGCAATTGGCCGTTATTCCTCACAATTAGATCAGATTAGATTAGATTTATTAGATCAAAGCTTAAAACCTTTGGGTTACTGGCTCCAGAACTAAGACCATTTAATCAATCTATCTGTGAACCATTCATGATGTACATGAAAGAAAACTATGAAACATAGGCTAGCCTATTTGTCCTAAGTTTTATTTGAATTTAAAAAAGGAAAAAGGGGTGTACCACCTGCTATAGCCCATCTGAGAATAAAGAGAAAAAGTATAAAGGCACAAAATAGTAAAAAGAAAATATAAATAAACAATTCAAGTATTACTAATAATCCAACTTAAACAATACAGTTCAGTTTCCAGTTGTATCCAGATGAGGTAGGTAGGTAGCAATGTTATGTGCAAAATAGATTTGTGTGTGTGAGTGTGTGAGTGAGTGTGTGTGTGTGAGTGTGTGTGTGAGTGTGTGTGTGAGTGTGTGTGAGAGTGTGTGATTGAGTGTGTGTGATTGAGTGTGTGAGTGAGTGTGTGTGATTGAGTGTGTGAGTGAGTGTGTGTGAGTGTGTGAGTGAGTGTGTGAGTGAGTGTGTGTGTGTGAGTGTGTGTGTGTGTGAGTGTGTGTGATTGAGTGAGTGTGTGAGTGAGTGTGTGTGTGTGAGTGTGTGTGTGAGTGTGTGTGTGTGTGAGTGTGTGTGTGAGTGTGTGTGAGTGTGGCGTGCAGGAGGGCGGGAGAATTACATGAGTTGAGATCTTGGTGTATTTGCTCTCTAGCATCTTATCTTCCCTCGTCACTATCGACTCATAACACAAATAATTACAAATAATGTACGTTCCAAGAAGCGCTAATGTTATTTAGCGATCATAAAAAATATGACACCTTGTAGAAGCTCCGAGTCATTTGGAGAAGTGCGGTTCATGTGAGGATTTGTTCGGTTCAGGTGCTGTAGTATTGATTTAAGTACTTTTATGGTAAGCCGGGTCCGTTTTACAGTGTATTCACTGCACTACGTTGTCCACCTTACGCAGCGTAAAATGGTTCCACACTTCAGACATTTTATGCCTTTTACGCACACTTTATTTTCTGCCAATAAATCGCGCCTCCTTAAATCTTTTAAATGCGCTTCAGTTAAAACAGTCCGTGTAGAACAATGATCCCGGTGCTGCGCGGGAGCGATACGATAAAAGATGGACTTTGGTGACGAATTAAACGAAGCTTCAAGGCAAAGAATTTTCCTCCAACATTTTTTGTAATTGAATCATTCGAGTTATTCTAATAATCGTTTCAGCCCAACACCAGGCAGATAATCATTTTAAAACATTGACATTTCTTACTTTGAACCGGAGGGGGCGCTCTCTCCACTGAAGCTAGGAGGAAGGTCATTGGACCAGTCACTCTTCATAGACACACAGCTGGACTCTGGAGACTTTATTCTATGTGAGAAAATGAGTGTCGTTTGTTCACTGTGGTCACAGATATATGTAAATATGTATATTGTCGAAATACAAGGAGATAAAAACCTGCTACTCTCTACATGACTTTTCTCACCAGCTTTGTGTTTAACTTACTTGGTAACTAAAATATATATTTCAGAATATAATAACATTTTCAGTTGGATTAACAATATTGAAACACCATCTTGATAATTGCTAAACATTGACATTTCTTACTTTGAACCGGAGGGGGCGCTCTCTCCACTGAAATTAGGAGGAAGGTTCATGGACTGGTCACTCTTCATAGACACACAGCTGGACACTGGAGACTTTAGTCTATGTGAGAAAATGAGTGTCGTTTGTTCACTGTTCACTGTGGTCACAGATATATGTAAATATGTATATTATCGAAATACAAGAAGATAAAAAGCTGCTACTCTTCACATGACTTTTCTCACCAGCTTTGTGTTTAAATTACTTGGTATCTAAAATATATATCTGAGAAGATAATAAAATTATCAGTTGGATTAAACAATATTGAAACACCAGCTTGATAATTTCTAAACATTGACGTTTCTTACTTTGAACCAGAGGGGGCGCTCTCTCCACTGAATTGCAGGAGGACGGAATTATAGGACCGGTCACTCTTCATAGACACACAGCTGGACACTGGAGACTCTGGTCTGTGTGTCTGATGCGGACCGGTGTCCATGTCCTTACCGTCCCCACGGAGACTCATTTTAGACACAGAGTCCTCTAAACCTGTGGAAACATGAACCACACAGGATGTTCATGATGGTGGTGAAGCTGCTACAAACACAGACTCCATCTTCTGCAGGTCCAGACAGAAGACCACAGCGAAGTCCTGCTGAAAATGCAAAGTCATTTCTCGTAATTCTCGTAATCATTCCGAACATTCCGTACCGGCTAAAAACCTCCAGAGAAGCTTCTACTGAATCCAGAGACGCCGGACACGTTCCGCAGCTCAGAAGCGTCCAACTTGACCTTTTAAAGTCGCTGGACTGAAAAAACTTTAACTTTCGTCTTCAGAACCGGAAGTGACGTGAAGTACTGAGTAATACTGCTGTTCCCCCGACTGCTCAGAATGAATCTTCATTTTACTTCTTAAGTAACAGAAAATGGAATAAAATGAAGATTTTTTAACGAAATTATACTTTTATTGACTTTTTATTGACTTCTTGCACATTAATTTGTCTCAGCAGGATCTGGAAAGCTGCAGTAATAAATTTTCCTCTGGATGGAATGTTTTATTGTCATAATTAAAAAGTAAAATATGGAGGCGTCACCACACGCTAGACAATGAAGCAGCATTACAACACTTTCATATTACACGTAATGTAATAGCAGATTTATCATGGTGGTAACGTAGAAGTAGAATGTGGAGAACATTTTTATATTTCATGTTAGTGTCGTCTCTGAATCTTGCTCTGTTTGTGCCACTGATGGACAGAAAAGGTCACAGGACCCAGGAAAGGTCGTGGCCAGTCCAGAATCCAGCAGTTTGGGCGTGTCTGTGAAAGGGGCGTTTTCAGCAGTAACATGTCAGAATGAGGTGTGGGTAGTGGTTTAATTCATGTTAAATTCATGTTTAATTCATGTTTTACTCATCCAGCGGTGAGTACAGGGCTCCACCCAGCACTACGTCACCGCGAGGTCCACGTGAACGGCCCAGAACCAGGAGGACAGGAGAGAAGTGTAGGCAACGTGTAGAAATTATTACTCCACTAGTTTTATATTTCTTGCCCAGGAAAGCTGCTCTGGGGCCAAGAATAAAAGACACTTAACACTTGGGTGTAAGTAGCGGATGGATGAGGAATGAGTTCGGGTGCAGACACCATCACCCCCCCGTCCCTCCAAAGCCAAGAGCAGACAAGGTTCTACGCTTATTTGCGGCTTTTTAGGCGATCTTTACATTTTAATGGTGGTTTTTACAATTTATACATCCACACACACAATAACCATGTCAGAGCAGAGGAAGGACTTTCATTAAGTTTTATTGTTCTGGGTGTGAACACACAACAACACAAGCTTTCCATCCATCTGGACAGTCAGAACATCATAAAAACCTTTAACTGGCAGAAGTGTAAACTAGTGACTGTGTGGTGAACAGGAACGTCGAGTAGAGCTGCTTCAAAAAGGCACTTTATAAAGCTTTATATTTACTGAAGAGCTTCTAGAGCTCCAGACGCTCATTCCAGCTCGCCGTGGTGCTGAGTGGACTCGGTGATCACCTGGTCTCCAGAGAAGATAAACACGGGTGGGAACCGAAACTCAGGTCAAGCAGAAGAAATAAATTCAACTCCACCCACCTCCCCATCTCGGGTCTCGATGGTCTTTATCAGCACCTTCTTCTGGAACTGCTCCATCGCTGGCCTGCTCTCCAGCATGGTTTCTTCAGTAGAAGGTGGAGACCAGTCAGACGTTATAAACCCACGTTTTTCCTCTAGTTCTACCAAACTACATCCACCAACTGATCAGCGAGGCCCGTGCTGGACCTGGACCTTCTGGGTCCTTATTTCTGGATTATTTAGGATTTTTCTGAGCAGCAGAGGAAGCTGCGTGGTGTTTTGGGGTGACCTGTGCTTCTGGCCTCCAGCTTCTGCTTCCTAATTCACTGCATTTTTGAGAGCTTCGGATTACAGAAACGTGTGAGGAGAAGCGGGAGACCTGCACACCAAACTCACCTCTCAGGTTAAACGCGGTGAAGCTGGCCACCGGAGTAGTGATTCTGAGAGAGAGGAAGAGGACGTGATGAAGACACAGTGAAGCGGGTTTCTTCTGAAAAAACGGTTCTGCTCGGGTCCCACCTGCTCTCCTCCCCCTCCAGCAGCTTCCTGTAGGTGGCGATCTCGATGTCCAGCGCCATCTTGACGTTGAGCAGATCCTGGTATTCGCGCAGGTGGCGTGCCATCTCGTCCTTCATGTTGTGGATGTCCTCCTCCAGGCGGCCGATGCGGTCCTGGTAGCCGCCGGCCTCCACCGAGAAGTTCTCCTCCATCTCCCGCATCTGCCACTCCAGAGACTCGTTCTGCGTGAAACAGATAAAAGAGTGAGGTGGAGGTTACCCAGGGTGGGTGTGGCTGGAGGTGGGCGGAGACTCACCGCACCCTTCACAGCGTCCAGCTCGCAGGTGAGAACCTGCACCTGGCGGCGGAACTCGTTGGTGTCCTGCTTGGCCTGGCGGAGGGCTTCAGTATTACGAGTGGCGGCTTCAGACAGGTCAGCAAACTGCAGAAGAAAGACAGAAGGACTTTTTACTTCTTCTTCTCCACCTCCTGTCATGTTTTACCCTGATAAGTTTGTGACATGGTCACAGTGGTGATGGACATCAGGTTTTCAGAACTTCATGAAGCGTATAGCCTCATCACAGCTACAAGTCTGTGCTACTGACCCACCCTGATCTGCTGGTAACTGTTTGTCCCTAGAACCTCCAACGAAACACGTCTCAGTGGTAAAGTACCAAAATATGGGCAAATGTAACAGACGTATCTTCACAGCTGAGACGCCCTCTTCCAACATAGAAGCTCCGGTCACCTTGGACTTGTACCAGTCCTCCGACTCCTGGATGTTCTTGGTGGCCAGAGTCTCGTACTGCAGCCGGACGTCACGCAGAGCAGCAGTCAGGTCGGGCTTGGCCACCTCCACCTCGATCTGAGCAGCGTGGTGCTCCTGGATCTGGGACTGGAGCTCAGCCATCTCCTAAAGAGACATGGAGAGAACGTTGTTTAAAGTCCAGAGAAAACGACAGCCTGCCACCTCATCTCCGTGACATGCAAGAGGTTTGAGGAACCCGGTCAATGGCCTGAACCCCTTCCTTGGGGTGGTGTTGGTTAATTGTCCTCCAGCTTTTAACGCGTGATCGCGGGGAACAGTGGTCTGGATGTAACGGCCGCCGCAACGGCCCTACACACCTCCTCATGCAGCTTCTTCAGGAAGAGGATCTCCTCCAGCAGAGACTCCACTCTCCTCTCCAGATCCAGGCGTGCCAGGGAGGCGTTGTCCACGTCCTAATCCGCAAACACACAGATACGGGTACGAGTTTAATACAAGAACAACTTAATATTCAGACCAAAAGAAACATAATTTAACTTTTATTTAGAACCTTCGTCATTATACCGTCACCCCAGACCGTTCTGCTGCCACGTTACACGAATATGATGACCTTTACCTGCATTATTCTTATAATAATTCATATCTAACATGACGTATTTATAACTCTAAATGCATGCTGGTTGTTTTAATGTCTACTGTCTCGTTTTTTATCTGGATCCAGACGGGCCCTGGTACGGCCACGCCTCATTTCCACCGCATGTCGGGATGGGGACGAAGACCCTCCTGATGGCTTCTTGTGTGCGATCATGTGCCGTACCTGTCGGAAACTTTGCAGGTTGTGTTCGGCCTCTTCTCTCTGCACAGCCTCGGCATGGAGCCTGCATGAGGACAGAGGGGGACAGATGGTGACTTCAGGGCCACGCCCACCTCCACCGAACACAGCCAGCAGATCGTGAGCCTACTTTTCTCTGAGCCTCTGGACGTCTTCTCCCAAGTTCTCCCTGTCCACCTCCACCCTGGCCTTCTCCGTGCTCAGCTGGTCCACCACGCGGCGCAGGTCCCGCATCTCGTCCTCGTACAGGTCCCCGACCCGGGTCCGGCCCGTCCCCTTCAGCTGCTCCAGCTCGGCCACCAGGATGCGGTTCTGCTGCTCCAGCAGGCGCACCTTCTCGATGTAGCTGGCGAAGCGGTCGTTCAGGTGCTGCATCTCCGCCTTCTCGCTGGTGCGGCTGGCCTTGAACTCCGAGTTGATGGCGCCGCTCAGGGAGAAGTCCAGCGCCGGGGCTCCGCCGCGCAGGCGGCCGCCTTTGGAGGCGAGGATGGCCGCGGAGGCGCCGTGGGACGCGCCGTGGGACGCGCCGTGGGACGCGCCGTGGAACGCACCGTGGGACGCGCCGCGCATTGCGCGCACCGGACCGCCGTACTGGCGCGCCGAGTAGGCGGGACGGTCCGCGCCGAACATGCGGCGGTAGGACGAGCTGTGTCGGGGGCCGAGGCTCGACATGCTGCGCTCCGCGGCGGGGTCGGTGCGCGTCCCTCCCCCGCCGGAGCTTTTATAACGGGGCCGGCGGCCGGAGTGACGCAACCGAGGGACCGACTTCCGTAGCCAACTCATCTTCATGGGATTAAAACTCTGTTTCTCTCCGTGTTTCTCAATATATTACCCTCCATGCATGTCCTCTTATGTCTTTTTCACAGTGGAACTGCTGTTAAAGGGCTTTAGAAATAAAGTTGCCTCGACTCTGCACCTCCACCCTGGCCTTCTCCGTGCTCAGATTTCTGTAATGTTCATAATCAGGCCACGCCCCTAATCATAATCAGGCCACGCCCCTAATAATTTCACAGTGGAACTGCTGTTAAAGAGCTTTAGAAATAAAGTTGCCTCGACTCTGCACCTCCTATTGTCTTCAGATTTCTGTAATGTTCATAATCAGGCCACGCCCCTCATCATAATCAGGCCACGCCCCTCCTCACTTCACAGTGCAACTGCTGTTAAAGGGCTTTAGAAATAACGTTGTCTCGACTCTGTGCTTCCTTCTGTTTTCAGATTTCTGTAATGTTCATAATCAGGCCACGCCCCTCATCATTTCAGTTCGTATTAAGAACAGAGACCATAATAATACAGATCTGCTTATTTCGTTAAAAAAAAAATCTTGTGAACAAAATGACTTCCTGTCCTTGACGAAATGCATTCTTTGGACGAAAATGCATTTAGTCAGAAAGTCTTCTTTCATGGACAAAAAAATTTCTTTCGAAAGTGAAAAAAGTGGACAAAATGGCATTTTCTGTCCTTCATCCAATACAGGTTCTGTCTATAAAATGGCAGGCACTGGTCAGTTTGGTGCATGAAATAAATCACCTGCTTTGGATTTCTATGCACAAAATAAAGTGACGACTTGTTTTTTGTTTGTGGACAAAGTTTGAAGCTGGCTTGTCTTTCTGTTATAATTGATTTGGTGGGACAGAACATATTTTGCACATTCATGCATTCTCTTTAGTCCGATGTTTCTGCTTCTGCTTCTATTTCATACATCTATTCTATTTTCATACAACGGGTCAGTGGTGGCCTAGCGGTTAAGGAAGCAGCCCCGTAATCAGAAGGTTGCCGGTTCGAATCCCCATCCGCCAAGGTGCCACTGAGGTGCCACTGAGCAAAGCACCGTCCCCACACACTGCTCCCCGGGCGCCTGTCATGGCTGCCCACTGCTCAGTCAGGGTGATGGGTTAAATGCAGAGGACACATTTCACTGTGTGCACCGTGTGCTGTGCTGCTGTGTATCACATGTGACAATCACTTCACTTTCTTCTTCACATCCATACGTCCTCCATTCACCAGAATGTAATAAATATTGCATATAATTTAAAAGTTTATTTGTCACATACAGTCATACACGGTATGATACGCAGTGAAATGCTTTAGCAACTGTACAGACCACAATATTGCAAATATTGAAAGTATACAGTGAACCAATATGCATATATTGCAAACATAAAATGTGTGTAACAGGTAGGGTGAAGGTGTGCAAATGAGTAAAGTGAAAGTAAAGTGAAAATTTCTGCAAGATTCTGGGGAGATTGAGTCCAGAAGTGATTGAAAGTGATGGAGTGTATTAGTATCCTATGTAGTGTTGTTGTTTACATTTACATTTACAGCATTTACCAGACGCCCTTATGCAGAGCAACTTACTATCAGTAGTTACAGGGACAGTCCCCCCCTGGAGACACTCAGGGTTAAGTGTCCTGCTCAGGGACGCGATGGTAGTAAGTGGGGTTTGAACCTGGTCTTCTGGTTCATAGGCAAGTGTGTTACCCCACTAGGCTACTACCACCCTCTTGTATTCTTGTCCCACACAGGCCACTCGCGGGGCAGTGGTGGCCTAGTGGTTAAGGAAGCGGCCCCGTAAACAGAAGGTTGCCGGTTCATTACATTTACATTTACGGCATTTATCAGACGCCCTTATCCAGAGCGACAATCAGTATTTACAGGGACAGTCTCCCTGGAGCAATTTAGGGTTAAGTGTCTTGCTCAGGGACACAATAGTAGTAAGCGGGATTTGAACCTGGGTCTTCTGGTTCATAGGCGAGTGTGTTACCCGCTAGGCTACTACCAGCCCGGTTCGAAACCCGATCCACCAAGATGCCACTGAGGTGCCACTGAGCAAAGCACCGTCCCCACACACTGCTCCCCGGGCGCCTGTCATGGTGCCCACTGCTCACTCAGGGTGATGGTTAAATGCAGAGGACAAATTTCACTGTGTGCACCGAGTGCTGTGCTGCTGTGTATCACATGTGACAATCACTTCACTTTACACTTTACACTTTACACTTACACTTACACTTTATTGCCCCGGTGACCCTCCAGCTCGTCCCTGTTTTCGGTCCCCGGAACGCTCGTTGCTCCAACCCACGTTTCCGCCCGGACGCGGGACCGCCCACGTGTTCGGTGTTTACTGCGCCGCCATGGCGGCCACCGCGTCGCCGCTGCGCGTCCTGGAGCTGTACAGCGGCGTCGGGGGGATGCACTACGCGCTGAAGGGTAAAACGCGGCACCCGAGGAGCACCTGGGCGGGGTCCGGGTCCGATACGGTCCGGTCCGGTCCGGTCCGGTCCGGTCCGGTCCGGTCCGGTCCGGTCCGGTCCGGTCCGGGTCTTGACGTTTATGGCCGTAAACACACATTCTGCTGACGGTAGTAGCCTAGTGGGCAACACACTCGCCTATGAACCAGAAGACCCAGGTTCAAACCCCACTTACTACCATCGTGTCCCTTAGCAGGACACTTAACCCTGAGTGTCTCCAGGGGGGGACTGTCCCTGTAACTACTGATTGTAAGTCGCTCTGGATAAGGCCGTCTGGTAAATGCTGTAAATGTAAATGGTATTTTCCAGCGTTATCATTTTAATCGGCAAAAAAAGCGTGTTGCAATTCTCCGAGGAAGAACTGGGCGAATAAAAGGACACATAAAGAGTAAATAATCAACACCTACAGCCCTTATATCTGTAAAATGAACCATGTCTGTTATAGTGTTTAATAATGAGGATTTAATCAGCAGATCATGGTGGTGAAGCTCACCTGATGATGGTCCTGGAAAGTTCTCAGCAGTAGAACACGTGTACGTTCGTGCGGCGAGTGGGCCTGTTCGGGCCTGATCCCGTGTCCCCCTTTTCCCAGAGAGCGGCGTGGCCGCCGAGGTGGTGGCTGCCGTGGACGTGAACACGACCGCCAACCAGATCTACAGGCACAACTTCCCCGCCACGCCGCTGTGGTCCAAGACCATCGAGGTGAGTCTCCGCCAGGAAACCCAGTTCACTCCCTGCGGTCCCGTGGTTGTGGGTTTAATGGCCTGTTTCAGGTGAAATAATAACCCGGCGCCGGGTTTAGTGTTGGATGAAGGTCGTCTGCGTGGTCAGCACGGCGCTGGGACGCCTTGCAGGAACCAGGCAGGACTTTGTCCCCTGACCCCAGCGGAAGTTTGTGGCTGAAACGTGTCCGTTTCTCTTCCAGGGCGTGACGTTGGACGAGTTCGACATGCTGGAGTGTGACGTGGTTTTAATGAGCCCGCCGTGCCAGCCCTTCACACGGTAAGACGCGTGACCTCCAGTGTGACCTCTAGATGTTGTTATAACTGCGTTGTTGATTCATTCTGTAGTGAGGTGCGTGTGTGTGGTGTGTGTGTGTGTGTGTGTGTGTGTGTGTGTGTAGAATCGGGTTACAGGGAGATGTGTCTGACAACAGAGCGAAGAGCTTCCTGTACATCCTCGACCTTCTGCCCAGGTCTGTCCAGATCCTGCTCTTCACATTCATTACATTTAAGTAAATAATCTGAGTGGAAGTGAAACACCGCAGCACAGCACATGGTGACACAGTGAAACGTGTCCTCTGATATGACCTGCTCATATCAGTATATTGTACCCCTGTCATTCGGACACTGAAATCAATTGTTTTATCCAACATTGAATTGACGCTGGATGTTTACTCTGATTTTACATTTATTTTACTAAATTGTTTTTAGGCTGAACAAGCTGCCGCGGTTCATTCTGCTGGAGAACGTCAGGGGCTTCGAGACGTCCTCTGCCAGGTAACCCGGCTCCTATCTTCACCGCCTTCACGTCCATTCACGTCCGCTCGTGGAGAAGATGTGCAGCTCGGAGTCTCGCTGTCAGCAGGGAAAGTGACCCGTTTGTTAAACTCTCTACAGAGACGTCCTCCTGACCACGCTGAGGGATTGTGGGTACGGTTTTCAGGAGTTCCTCCTCTCCCCGACGTCTGTAAGTTCACCTCCATCCTCCACCTTGGTGTTCAGCCGAATGGACCTTTCTTCACTGCTGTGGAATTTGGCAGCTTGGCATCCCGAACTCCAGACTGCGCTATTTCCTGCTCGCGAAGTCTCCGCCCACCTCCTTCAGCTTCCCGACCAGCTCAGAGGTAGAGTCGACCCGAGGGCAGATCATCTTCATCTTCGTCAGGGGCTTTTGTAAGAACTTCTTTTTGTCCTTTTGCAGATCCTGGAACGTTTCCCAGAATCCTCTGGTCCCAGTCAGCCTTGTGAAGTGGGGTCAGATGGGGTCACGGACACCCCCAGCACAGAGAATAGCCGGGATGGTAGCGTCCTCTTCAAGATGGAGACAGCCCATGAGCTGCAGAGGAAGAGGAGGCAGGATGGTGACGAGACAGTGATGAAGATTCAGGACTTCCTGGAGGTTCCAGAGGAGGAGATGGAGCGCTACCTGCTGCCCCCAAAAACACTGCTGCGCTACGCCATGCTGCTGGACATCGTCCAGCCCAGCAGCAGAAGATCCGTCTGCTTCACTAAAGGGTATCATCACTTAGCCCCGCATTCTGGAGGTTCTGCCTTCTTCAGATCTTATTAATGCCTCCTGAACTTAGGCTGAGGCTTAACGAGAGCAGGAGAACCTCCATGTGGTCTTACCCTGGTGTGGCTGGTGTATGTCCTGCAGGTATGGCCACTACGTCGAGGGGACCGGTTCCGTGCTACAGTCCTGTCTGGACTCGGAGTTGCAGGACGTGTTTCAGTCGCTGGACCTCCAGACCGAGGACGAGAAGCTGAGGCGCCTGACTGGGCTGAAGCTGCGCTACTTCACTCCCAGAGAGATCGCCAACCTCATGGGCTTCCCCGACCACTTCAGTAAGTTCTATATACGGGCCCGTTCGGACGGAGGACCCGGTCCAGTATGTGCATATATAAAACCCAGCTGAGCCGGTGCATGTCCACACACGGTGTCCAGAAGCTCAGAACGTGCGGGCGAGCGGCGTGGGAGCTGGTGGGTGGAGCTTCTCAGAGGCCAGAAAGGCCCACCTGGATCTGTCCAACAATGGACTCTTCTCTCTGCTGCGATCAGGGAAGCGCTTTCACTCCCTGAAGTCCAACACAGAGAGAATGAGGAGGAGCTTCTTCCCGCAGGCTGTCCGAGCTCTCAACATCAACACTACATAGCACTTTCACCTTCAGTCACTCTGGACTCTTTGCACAAAATCACTTTGCACAAAATCTTTGCGCTTTTTTATCTTTGCACTATCTCTACCTGTTACACATATTTTATGTTAAAGACGTAAAAGTGTAATATTTGGTTATTTTTGCAATATTTGCAATACTGTGGTCTGTACAGTCGCAAAAAGCATTTCACTGCATATCATACCATGTATGACTATGTATGTGACAAATAAAATTTGAATTTGATTTAATCACAGTGAACTGTGTTCATAATGACGCGCCATTTAACTGTTACAGATGGACGTCACCTCATGTCAGTATGAGGCTGAGGGATTGTTTAAATGTTACTGTATTATAATGTTACTGTATTGTAGTGTATTGTATTGTTATGTTACTGTATTGTTTAAACGTTACATGTAGCACCAGGTTCCAGAGAAGCGTTGTTTCATCTAACACGTATGTAGCTGAAATGACAGTAAAGCCAACTTGAACGTGAAGTAATGATAACGCTAGACAGGTAACGTGTGTGGAATATTTAAGTAAGGAATTCTGCCTTTTCCTTTTTCTTCAGCGTTCCCTGATGTCGTGTCTGTGAAGCAGCGCTACCGCGTTCTGGGTAACAGCCTGAACGTTCATGTGGTGGCCCAACTCATCCGACTGCTGGTGTCCTGATCCCAGCCGATCCTGATCCCAGGAACTGGTGTTCCTGTACAGGAATGGACGAATGAAGCTTCTCAGATGCGGCCTGATGAATTTTTTTTAATGCTTAATTGTTTTACATGACATTTTTGTATATACGAGGTAGGAGGAGTGTAAAATAAAAGTAGTTTTTATAGGAAAAATGAAAGTGTGTGGGTTTTTTTTTGTTCTACTGCTGAGATCAGAAGTTACTGATCTCCAAAATCATGTGATGGGTTGCGCCTGTGGGCCAGTAAAGAGCCATAAGAGACGTGTTAATTGGAGGAAGATCGCTCTTGTCGTGCTGCCTCGGTCGTCCAGCGTTGGGACGTTGGGACGGTCCTGGGGAGCTGAGGGGCTTTTAGACGCTGTTGAGGGGGCAAAGGTCGCGGCTGTCGGTGGGGCATTAGAGCGGCGTACGTGCCCGGCTGCAGAAGAGTCTCAGCCGAGCGTCCCGGGACCGGCTCTCGGCATGGCGGGGACACGCTGGCCTACCTGGCCGCTCTTCCTCCTCCTCCTCTTCTTCACCAGACTCCACTGTGGCCACGGAGAAGAAGCTGAGGGTCGCAGCAAGAGGGACGTCAGCAGCAGCCAGTGGGTGCCTTGCATTAATATTTAATAATATTTAATAATATTTAATGTTGATAACTGTCACATCTAATGAGTTTAAAGGAAAAAGAACTTGTTTGCTAACAGGATATAAAACAAATATTAACATGTTCGTTCTGAAATGTTAATTTTTTACCTGTCTTAACCCGGTACTGATGACACGTTTTCACCAGCCACGTACTGAGACGTCTCCAAACTGCTGATCCAGGCTCATAACGTTATAAAAACTCTCGCTGTATGTAAATCTTCAGCTGAGGGTCATAAAATCGGTTTATAAAGATCAAAGGTCTCTAATGTATTTAAATGTCCGGAATCTGCAGTGTAGATTCCATAATTCAAGTTCTTTCAGCTTTAAATGAGGTAAATGAACACTTCAGGTGTTGCTGGTGGGATTTGAGTTCGCCGGTCGCGTATAGACCAGTTTCTGATGTTCTGATTGGCCTGATGATTTTTTTTAATGCGTAAAAGGCCACGAATGGCGTCAGAAAACGGTCACCTCATTTTCACGCCTGGAGATCACAGGGACATCCGCTTTCAGCTGAGTGGCTCAGGGAGCGTCAAGGTGGGGTCTGAGGACCTCATACAGGCCATGGGTCAGGTAAGATCATCCCCAAACCTCCCGTCTCATGGGGTTAAAGGTCAACTCAGCGGTTGTCCCTTCGCTGCAGGTGAAAATAAATAAGGACGATATTGACAGTTTGAAGAACAGCGGGCCACCATCTGACCTGGTGCAGCAGCTGGACCAAGTCAAGCAGCGCGTGAGTAGCCGTTTCCTCCAAGCGTTGTAAATACACCATAAACACACCGTTTATACAGAGTTCACTTTCAGGTCTCCACGCTGGAAACGAAGGTGCAGACGATCGAGCAGGTAGAAGGTTTCACAGCGTCTTGTAGTTCATAAAACCCTGTTTCTTAAAGGACGTTGCGGGTTAAATCCACGTTCTGTCCCCAGACGATGGAGAAGAAGACCTGCAACAGTAACCCCTGTCAGAACGCAGGAACGTGCCTCAACCTGCTGGACTCTTTTCACTGCATCTGTCCACATAACTGGCAGGTCGGTGCATGACGGGCGTCACCACGCGTCACCCTGTCGGTGACATGGTTTTTTTACGTTCCCAGCTAGAGAAGCACAGGTTACAAGATGCTAGATTTCAGTGTGTGTGTGTGTGTGTGTGTACCTGTGTAGGGTCCCACCTGTGCGGTGGACGTGAACGAATGTCAGATTTATGCCGGAACACCACTAGGCTGCCAGAACGGGGCGACGTGTGTCAACACCCCCGGCTCGTACAGGTTGGTACGGTGCGGCCGATCTTCCTGTCACTGGCGGCCCGTCACTCACCCGTCCCCTGTCACCCACCCTCCAGCTGCACCTGCCCCCCGGAGTGGTACGGCCCACACTGCACCTCTCGCTATGACGACTGTGCCGGAGGAAGCCAGGACCTCTGTGTGCACGGGCTGTGCATCGACTCGGACCGGGTCACGCCCAACCAGGTAAACTGGGCGGCGTAGCTCCACCCCTCTAAACCATTATCACAGCATTCAGAATTTCTGGACTGTCCCCGCCCCCCCAGCCTAAGTACAAGTGCATCTGTGACGCTGGGTGGACGTCGCCGACCGATAGCCCGTCCTGTACGGCCGACCTGGACGAGTGCGGTTTACCCAACAAGCCCTGCTCCACCAACCCGCCCGTGGACTGCTTCAACACCCCCGGCTCCTTCTACTGCGGCGCCTGCCCGCCAGGTACGGAGAAGCTTCCAGAGACGTGGATCAAGTGGGACGTGGTCTGGCCTGGTCGGGGCTTACAGACGATATGAAAGAGGGATATTTCCTTTATAACCATGGCAGCATTCAGCTATGCCGAACAGACCAAAACTACAGACCAAAATAGTCACAAACTAACGCATGAATCGGCAGGTTATCACATCATTACATAAACAAATGATTTTTGTGTTTTCTGTCATGCCCAAATTAAATGGTCTTCATCATGTTCACACTGAGGTGTCCTTCAAGCTTTAATCTTCTTCCAATGAAAAGAATCAAACACAAACTGCCTGAAACATGGAGCATGTACTTCATGACTAAAAAATGATCAAAATCAAAATTGTCAGGATGTTTTTTTTGTTTTGTTTCCATTCCATTTTTCCAATATGAACTCCTTGTTTTGGTAAAGTTGGCTGTTGCTTCGTGTACAGTACAGGCCAAAAGTTTGAACACACCATCTCATTCGATGTGTTTTCTTTATCTTCATGACCATTTACGTTGGTAGATTCTCAATGAAGGCATCAAAACTATGAATGAACACATGTGGAGTTATGAACTTAACTCCACATGTGTTCATTTATAGTTTTGATGCCTTCAGAGAGAATCTACCAACATAAATGGTCATGAAAATAAAGAAAACACGTTGAATGAGATGGTGTGTTCAAACTTTTGGCCTGTACTGTATTTCACATTTTCGTGATATGTTCTCTAATCGTGTGACAGGTTGGCAGGGAAACGGCTACAGCTGTCGTGATGTGGACGAGTGCGCCACCAACAACGGTGGCTGCTCCACCGCCCCACTGGTGCCCTGTCTCAACACCATGGGCTCATTTCACTGTGGACAGTGTCCTCCTGGTGAGCTCAGTTTTCCCGGGGTGTAAGACGCCCTGCTGACTTGCAACTATAAATCCCAAAGTAATGAGAGGGCTTACAGTTAATGAAGTCGTGGAGAACGTGGAACCTTCTCCATCTCTGGGGTGGAGTCTGTGGCATCCAGGCTGGCGATCTGATTGGTTTCTGTTGTTCAGGGTACGAGGGCGATGGGAAGACCTGCACACAGGCCGACATCTGCAGCACCAACAACGGAGGTTGTTTCCCACTGGCAACCTGCACTTCGGTTCCAGGTGCACACACACACACACACACACACTCTCCACGCCCTCTCAAAACCACTTACAGTAGCATTTTACCCTGGTTTTACTGTCGCTCGTTACGGGGCCATTAAGAGATTATGGTTGGAATTTACAGCTTAACTGCACACTGTTCTAAACAGGAGCGATTTTAGAAACGCTGATCTTGCCCGCAGGCAGTAACATCCCCATTTGCACCTGTCCTCCTGGCTACACCGGCAGCGGCCACGGACCCGGCGGCTGCAGCCAAGTCAGCGACGTCTGTCAGACCAACGACCCGTGTGCCAACGGCCAGTGTGTGGTGAGTGTGGTGGAGGAGCCCGAATACTACAGACACGTGGCTGAAGGCGTCTGTTACATTCACTAAGTCTAGGGGGTCTGAGAAACACGACAAGGGTGTGGAGAGGAGGACGTCCACTGTTACACACACAACCGAACAAAGTGCTTTTATTAACAGTGAGCTAACAGGTACAATAAAACAGCGGACGCAGCACAGCTAACCAACATCAGTACAGCCTGAAGGAAGGGACGGTCCAGCAGGGACAACTCAAACACGCACAAGTTCACAAAAAGGGCACATAAAGCTAACACAGGCTAACAACAAAGGGTCTATCACACAATGCAACAACATACACTAATGAAATCCCCAACAGAGATCCTAGCAGATCTCTGTGGACCCTTGGTACCTCCCAAAAGAGTAAGGGCCTAGCAGACCCTGGGGACCTCCAGAACACCATCCAAAGTCTCTTTATATAGGTGGAGGTGACCAATAGGCAGCTGGTAGGCTTCAACTCCTCCCACGAAGTTCACTTAAAAGAGACAGGACCCAAAAACACAGCCAGACACACAGAACATGGGAGCATACGTCCAGGGGCGTAACAGGTCCGGTTAATGCCGTGAAAATAAATGACATAATCCTCCCTAATGACATGCAGGGATGAGACTGATGATTGGCCGAAGCCATTAGACTCGGTCACTGTTGTGAAAGACCAAAAACGGAATTCTGGCAGTCTGATCTGAACTGTTTTGTGTCTCAGAGCACCACCTCTGGTTACATCTGCATATGTGATCCCGGTTGGGCCGGGACCAACTGTGACAGTAACGTCAACGAGTGCGCCAGCAACCCCTGCCAGAACGGCGGGACATGCGCCGATGGCGTCAACGGCTACACCTGCACCTGCACCTCACAGTGGACCGGCCCGCAGTGCCAGACGCCGCAGCAGGGTGCGGCCAGAACACCGCCACTGACTAATCGCATCTCATATTTATCACTTTACGACTGTGGAATAACGAAGTCGGGTTAATTACTGTTGTTCTTGTTGGGTGTTGCAGCGTGTGGCGGGGTTCTCACGGGTCCATCGGGGACGTTCAGCTATCCTCAGAACCCTGGCGAGGACCAGTACGATCACATGGTCAGCTGTGCCTGGGTCATCAGAATTGCCGCAGACCAGGTCAGCGCCGGCCTGCTGTCCTCTTCACGAATATATGGCCAAATTCGCAGATACTAAAACCTGGTGAACGTTCTCGTGCAGATTCTGAGGATCACGTTCCCCTACTTCCACCTGGAGAGCAGCGCCACCTGCAGCTTCGACTTCCTGCAGATTCACGACGGCGACAGCGCTTCAGCCCACATGATTGGAAAGTACTGTGGAAGCAGCCCGCCGGCAGAGCTCCTCAGCACCCACAGTTCCCTGTACTTCTGGTTCCGTTCCGATCACTCCAACAACGGTGGCGGCTTCACGGTCAGCTGGGAGTCTAGAACGCCAGAATGTGGCGGCGACCTGACGGAGCCGTACGGTTCTATCTACTCTCCTGGTTATCCTGGCAACTACCCCACCAACCGGGACTGCTACTGGACCGTGAACGTCACCCCGGGTCTCCTCATCACTTTCGCCTTTGGAACCCTGAGCTTGGAGCACCATCCCGACTGTAGCTTTGACTTCCTGGAGGTGAGCGCCAGCAGGTTAACTGCGAACGGCACTTTTAATAACCGAGCATCGCCTTTTACCTTTGGCTTTATGTTCTGCGTTCTAGATCCGAGATGGACTGCTGCCTGAGGCGCCTGTTCTGGGACGGTTCTGCAGCTCGGGGTCTCCGCCACCTGTCCGGACCACCGGCCCGAGCGCATGGATCCACTTCCACTCTGACTACACCATGGGAGACCGTGGTTTTCACATCACCTACACCACCTCCCCATGTGAGTCTGTGGAGAGGAAGTGACGAGTGTCCCCAGGGACACAGACAATTGGTAGAACCTGCCGGGTAACAGGTTCAGAGACATTCTGAGACAGTGTGTATACTTTTCAGCTGACCCTGGCTGTGGAGGGACTTTCACAGAGAGCGAAGGCATCATCATCTCGCCAAACTGGCCCAATAACTACGCCCACAACCGCCAGTGTATCTACGTCATCCAGCTGCCCCCGGGGGAGAACGTGGCCCTCAACTTCACACACATGGACCTGGAGACCCACGCCGGCTGTGCCTTCGACTATGTGGAGGTGTGTGTGTGTGTGTATGGATTCAAGTGCTTTGCCGACTCTTGACCCTTACTGAACGGTAATAACGAATTTGTGTCCAAACCTGTTTCAGGTTCGCGACGGTTCAGCTGAGACCGATGCCCTGTTTGGAAAGTACTGTGGGTCCATGCTACCAGCCCCCATCACCTCCACCTCCAACAGCCTGTGGATCCGCTTCAAATCGGACGAATCGGTCTCCAAGGCTGGATTCAGAGCCGTTTATATGCTGGGTAAGTATCCCACGATTGTCAGATGATTCCTCTCAGATTCTTCAACGTCTGAGTGTTCTATGTTCAACCACCCCACCCCAGCATGTGGTGGAACCCTGTCGGGCACCGGGCAGATCCGCTCCCCGTACCACCCCAACGCCTACCCTCACAACAAGGTGTGTGAGTGGGTCATCAACCAGCCGCCCGGCTACGCCGTTACCCTCACCTTCCTCAGCTTCGATGTGGAGAGCGGCTCTGGATGCGCCTTTGACTATGTGGAGGTACGACTTGTGTTCTCAATGATACGGTCAACTTCAGATGATACCGTGTATATTGAGCACCCTGATCTTCTAAAACAGAACTTGGTTCATGGCTCTAAACTGTTTGTACAATAGATTCGAGATGGGGCATCTTCCAGCTCCCCCATGATTGGCCGCTACTGTGGGACAAACATGCCGGCGATGATCCAGTCAACCCAGAGGTCTATGTACATCCGCTTCCAAACAGACGCCTCGGTCAGCAACCATGGCTTCACGGCAGAGTATTCATCTGTGGCTGAGGGTGAGATTTTTACAGTCCAGAAGCCCTAGACGTTCTGGTCACCTTCCCCTACACCCACAATCTTCACTTAAAACGTCTTCAGAGTACATATATTTATCTTGTCAGTAGCTGATTTCTTCAGATTCTTGTTTAAAGTTAACACATGGAATAGCATATTTAGTGCATTTATACATAAAACACTGTAAGGGAGTATTATTGTTGTTGTTGTCCCAAAACAACTCCTTATGATTATTCCCTATAATGACTCTGTGTGATTTATGACATGTTACTGGCCTCTTTCCAAGGTTGTGGTGACACCCTCACTGAGCCCAGCGGCACCTTCAACAGCCCCGGCCACCCGTCCCCCTACCCTCACGGAACTAACTGCACCTGGTACATCTCCGTCGCCCCCGGCAACATCATCCGGCTGTCATTCATCACCTTCAACCTGGAGTTCCATTTCAACTGTAACTACGACTACGTGGAGGTCTATGACAACGGCACCGTCCAGACAGGGACTCTGCTGGGAAGGTACTGAGTGACGTGATCGTCACCATCAGAACAACACAACTGTGCAGTTGACAAGTGTCAGTGTAGCCAGATACTAAAGGTTCACTTCAGTGTGTTTGATTTCAATCAATCAATCATTATTTACATTGACAATGTACATTGTCACAAAGCAAAAGTGAAGGTGAAGTGATTATCATTGTGAAACACTGCAGCAGAGCACATGGTGACACAATGAAATGTGTCCTCTGTATTTAACCATCACCCTTGGTGAGCAGTGGGCACCATGACAGGCGCCCGGGGAGCAGTGTGTGGCAACAAATGACAGTAACTGAACAGAGAACCAGACTTTTCCGGCGACACTAACTTCTGCAGCATTACTAGTGGATAGGAGAGTGTTCTTTAAGGCTAGACTGTAGGTTTTTAGTCTGGATTTAAATACTGATACTGTGTCTGATACTGTGTCTTTCGTCCACTTGTCAAAATGTCAGCAACCACACTACTATTTTCTATTTCTGCCCCATCGAACATTTTGGTGTTGCCGCGTCAATAACCGCGATCATTCCAAATGGATTTAAATACCGATACTCCAAGTTTCACTCTTTGCAGTTTGCAGAAGCCGACTGAGTGAAAGCGTTCCGATTTGAACCTTTATCTCATCTACAGGTACTGTGGACGGTCAGCACCTCCTTCTCTGACCAGCTCAGACAGCCTGATGACCGTCCTGTTTGTGTCTGACATCGGCATGGCCACTGAGGGCTTCACTGCCAACTATGTGTCAATCGACGCCAGTACAGGTAGAGCATCCCAGATTCACTCTGGCCTGTGTCTGTCTGTGCTGCATTTACCTCACGTTCCTCTCCAACCCCAGACTGCAGTGAGGTCTTCACCACACCCACCGGAGAACTGACCTCCCCCAACTACCCCAACAACTACCCCAACAGCCGGGAGTGCATCTACAGGATCGTCATGGAGCTCAACAAGCAGATCATGCTGAACTTCACCGACTTTGATCTGGAGGGCTCGCCGCCCAGCTGTAACCTCGACTACGTGGAGATCAGGTGAACCTACAGCACCAGACCTTCATCGCTTCAGACGATGTAGCAGAGCTACGCTAAGCTTTACTGTCCAATCATCATGCAATGCATCTCCAACAGGGATGGAGGTTATGAAACATCTCCACTGATTGGTCGTTACTGTGCGGCCCAGAAGCCACCTGTGATGATATCCCATAGCAACCAATTGTGGATCAAGTTCTACTCTGACAGCATCGTCACACGCCGGGGCTTCCACGCACACTGGGATGGTACAGAGACAGGTACGTGGGTGTGGTCTGCTGCACTTTATGGAATAATCATTGTCCATGGTGGGAGAACCTTGATTTGATGGATTTTCAACCCCTTCAGGCTGTGGAGGAACTCTGACCACCTCCAGTGGAAGCTTCACTTCCCCAAACTACCCGCTGCCCTATCACCCCAACTCCGAGTGCTACTGGCTGATCCGGACCAATGGCGGCAGTCGCCTGCAGCTGAACATCGCAGATTTCCACCTGGAGAGCAGCTCCATCTGCTCCTACGACTACCTGGCCGTGAGTACCGGGCTGGTGTTACCCGGCGTCTGCAAACGTTTCAACTCACTTCGTTTCCGCCGTACGTCTTGAACCAGGTGCATGATGGGAACAGCACTAACGCTCCGGAACTGGCCAGACTGTGTGGAAATCAAGCACCTCCAACCATCTACTCCAGCCGGGAGCAGCTGTACGTAAAACTACGTACGGACAGTACAGTCAGCGCCGGGGGGTTCGTGGCCTCTTACATGTCCAGTAGGTTCACACACACACACACACACACTCAATCACACACACACACACACACACTCAATCACACACACACACACACACACACTCAATCACACACACACACACACAATACACTACACTACACACAAACAGACACACCACAATCACACACACACACACACACTACACTTACAACACACACACACGAAACACACACACACACACATCAAACACACACACACACAACACACACACACACACACAATACACACACACACACCACACACACACACACACACACTCAATCACAAACACACTCACACAACACACACACACACACACTCACACATACACACAAACACACACACACACACAACACTCAATCACACACACACACACACACACACACTCACAACACTCACCCACCACACACACACACACTCACACACACACACACACACACACTCAATCACACACCACACACACACACTCAATCACACACACACACACACACACTCAATCACACACACACACACACTCACACACACTCACACACACACACACACACAGACACTCAATCACACACACCACACACACACACCACACTCACACACACCAATCACACCACACACACAGACACACAGACACTCAATCACACACACACACACACACACACACACACTCATACACACCACACACTCAATCACACACACACCAACACACACCACACACACCACTCACACACAACACACACACACACTCACACACACACTCACACACATACTTACACACACACACACTCACACACACACTCAATCACACACACACTCACACATACACTACACACACACACACACCCACAACACACTCAATCACACACACACACTCACACACACACACACACACACACTCACACACACACACTCACACACTAATCACACACACACACTCACACATACACTTACACACTCACACACACTCACACACACACACACACACACACTCAATCACACACACACACACACACACACACACACACACACACACACACACACACACATACACTTTTTTTTTTTACCTTTATTTGCACATGGACAAGTCACATAAAGGAGATGGTTAAAATGCAAACAAGTTGTCAGGTGATTAAGCTTACTTCAGTTTTTACAATTTGTTCTTTACAAAGAATATTAAATGAGTATTAAATGACTTCAAATTCAAAATCTTTAATTGAAATTTTAATACCCCACTTCTCCACAAAACCACAAACATAATGTGCTCTCAAATATGGCATCCTTGCTTTTTAGATGCTTACATGAGCATGCAAATGCGTAGTATAATTAACAGGATTTGTGCACTCGTCTGGTCCATGTGGAATGATCGCGGTTATTGACATCGCGGCAACACCAAAATGTCCGATGGGGCAGAAATAGAAAACAGGAGTGCGGTTGCTGACATTTTGACTAGTGGACAGGACTGGTTGCTGGTGGCCGAGGAGCAGCACGCAACGCAGCAGCACATATTTTAATTATGCATAGCTAATGAGGGTACTTAATTAGGTAAAAATGTCATTAAGCACGTCTGTAAGTGAGACTGTGTGACAGTTAGAATCGTTTCCAGGACGCCGCTGGAGAAACGTTGACTGCGCTGCTGTGTCTTCTTTATTGTCCTTGGTTGCAGCTTCTGGAGAATTAGTTCCTCAGGGGTTACGAGGTGAAGTCCCATGAACTTTGTCTTCCTTTGTCTCCAGCCGTGACAGTTGCCAGGGCCACTCCGGGATGGGATCATCTTTTTTTTTCTTCCAACCACTCATGAGAACTGATTAGCATTTTGGGACTGTTGATACCGCTGAATTCCTTTATGTGAATCTTTTATGCACGAGATGCAGGATATTCAGTAAGATTAATAACAATATATTAGTGATTATGCTGACCTATGCTGAGTGAAGGTCAGTTCCTCAGTTCCATGCTTTTTTATGTGAAACCGTCTTGCAAAGTGGAGTATAAAGGCTTTTAAGCTGCTTTCATATTTACATTTGCGGCATTTACCAGACGCCTTATCCAGAGTGACTTACAATCAGTATTTACAGGGACAGGCCCCCCCCCTGGAGACACTCAGGTTTAAGTGTCTTGCTCAGGGACACAATGGTAGTAAGTGGGATTTGAACCTGGGTCTTCTGATTCATAGGGGAGTGTGTTACCCACTAGGCTACTACGAGCCAGCAGATGAGAAATTCACAACCATGAAAATCATTTACAGATTATGCTTTATGAATCTCTTTTAGTAGATGATTAGTAGCCAGTCTCCTTTCACAATGTTGTGCTTTTGTAAATGAGTAATATGAGACCAAATGTTAAATATAAGTCTTATTATATGCAAAAAGGTTTGCATCGTTGCAAAACATTATTACGTTTGCACATTTTTGTTGCATTAATTATTAATTGATGTCTTTTTTCTCCTGCAGCTTGCCAGGGTGTGAACATTTCCAACCAGTGGAGAGGCGTATTGGAGACTCCGGAATATCCGAACAATTACCCACACTCCTCCCAGTGCAGCTGGACCATCCAGACCACCATGGGAAACTCCATCAACTACACCTTCCAGACCTTCAACCTGGAGAGCACCTCCAGCTTTTGTAACTTCGACTACATCAAGGTGTGTTCTGCAGACAACTTCAAATGGCCGACATGGGTTCAAGCTTTCCATTTTAAGGGCTAAACTCGGAGGAAACATCTCAGATTTTTAAAAATGTCTTCTTTTTTCACGTCTTCCTTGCTGTTGTAACGGGTCACAGCTGATCTTTCTACAGCCTCTTGGCTTCGGGATTTTTGGAAAAAAGTCAAAAGGAAATAAACGGCAGCCGTTCAGCAGGGAGTTGTTCTCCGTCTCCATGGTGACCCCAACACACATGACATCATTGGGGCCGGGAGTGAGGGGAGGAGATGTTGTTTTATCCCGGTCTCCCTCTGCGGTGTCTCTTCAAAAAACACAATGTTATTTCCATGATTCTACGTAGAGATCCTCCGAGGCATAAATAGAGAGTCAAATCAAATCTGGACACGTTACTAGACACCCTGGTCCTTTTGTAGTCCAAATGAAGACCACTAAACTGATCAGTGTAGTGAAAGAAAAATATTCCGCGGGGGAACGTTTGTAATGTAAATGTAACATCAGGCTGCTTTATGTTAAAAAGACATGACTGTGCACCTGTAATCTGTGCCCATGTGGCACCATTACTCCATTACGTCAGGTTCCCACCGCTTTCCTGGCAACAGTGAACTAAACTCTGAGGACCCGTGATTTTCAGAGCAACTGAACTATAACATGACCAGTAACCCTCTCTCCCGCCAGCTATTTGATGGGTCCAACGAACAAGCTGCTGTGATTGGCACGTACTGTGGGGCCACGCCCCCTCCACCCGGCACTACCACAGGCTCCAGCCTTCATGTTGTGTTCCACTCCGACTCTTCGGTGTCCCAGACAGGCTTCCAGATGCTGTGGTACCAGCATGGTAGGTCACGCTGCTCCTAAAAAAGGTCTGAAAAAATGAATACACACACGCACTTTTACAGTTGGCACTTCCTGACCTTTGACCCTAAAATGGTAGTGACATGAGGAGAGGCAATTCAGAGGTGTAGGTTTCGTCAGGGGTGTTTATCTGTCCAGATAATGGAAGCTACAGTCGAACAAGCCTGGTGTCTCTCTCTCTCTCTCTCTGTCTGGTGTCCCTCTCTCTCTCCTTCTCTCTCTCTCTCTCTCTCTCTGTCCGGTCCCCTCTCTTTCCAACTGAATTCCTTTTCTGGTCAGTCCACATTCTCCATGAAGTGAAAAACTTGTTGTTCATTCCCACAAAGTTTCCTTTTTACCTCAGAGGGCACGGAAAATAGAAACAAATGGAGAAGCCAAGAAAAGGGGGTGGAGGAGGTCAGAACCATGATGTCACGCTGTGTGTGTGTGTGTGCATGTGCGAGTGTGTGTGTGTGTGCTGCTCCATGTGAGTGCAGGAAATGATGTCAGACAGAGAAAGCTGCGATTGGCTGAATTTGGTTATAGCCCGAGACATCAGTCGCGAACCATGTTACACGCCACCAAACAACTTGTACTGCATTCCAGATAAGATAAAGTTCATAAAGTAGACAGTGGCAGGAGGAGAAGTCGTTTTTTCAGTTTCGAGCTCTCGCTTTCCCCGGTGAGTTAACTGATGGACAGTCGGAACAGTGGTGGGCGGTGCACTCTGACACCGAAGTGGAAACATCTCCAGAACGTTCCCCTGGTGCCCGGAGGACACTGGTGCACGGTTGACACTTTGACAGATTCTGTGGGTCTTCCGTGAAGCCTCCTGACCCACATCTGACAGTCTGGCGTGTGACGAGGAAACATAAAGCAAGCAGTCTGTCTTTTCATTTTCACATACTTGGTACCAACGTTCTTGCAACCTTCTCAGCTGTATCTCGCCTTCATGTGAACATGAGTAGGTTTCAAAAGTGCCCGAAATCATGAACGTTCAAATATATCTTCTCTTATTCTTTAGATGTAAAGATTTGATGTTCCTGTGTTGATGGAGGTTCTACTGTGGCCCTCAGATCTGTGAAAATGAGGGGATGTTCAAAATAAGCAGGCCTGGAAGACCTTCTCTAACCTTCTCTATGTCTCTGCAGGTTGTGGTGGGGAGCTCTTGGGGCCGACCGGCTCCTTCAACAGTCCCGGCTACCCTGGCCAGTACCCAGTAAACCGTGAGTGCATCTGGCACATCCAGACCAGCGGGGGCAGCAGTGTCACCATCACCATCAACGAGTTTGACGTGGAGTACCACCCCGACTGCACCTACGATGTGCTGGAGGTATCTGGCGTCACGTTCCTCACCGTGAAAGCAAAGCTGGTCTGCTCCTCTGCTCCTCAACAGTTAGAACAAAGACCATCATTCAGACCGTGTGTGTGTGTGTGTGTGTGTGTGTGAGAGCAGTGGTTGCACATGTTCATACTTGCATGTATACGTGTGTATATAACACATTTGCGTGTGTGTGTGCTCATGTCTCTGGAATGCTGACTTCCAGAGTCGGCGCCTTTCCGACAGAATACTACCCATAATTCCCAGCACAGCTCTGCTCAGCAGCAGTTCGGTGGAGATCATGTGACGTGTTTGTGTGTGTGTGTGAATGTCAGAGTTAAACATCATTTTATTACTCTGGGCTACACAAGTGTCTGGTGAACTAGGTTCTAATGGAGCCTGTTGGTGATGGTAACCAACAAAATGACTCAATGCCGGAGTCAGGATGCCAAGTGGATCAGATTGCTTGATTTGGGTTGTTTTGTTCTAACTGTTATCTTCAGCCCTTCTGCATGTTTCCCTGATTGATGCTCAGTGATCTCTGTTCAGGTGTACGGCGGTCCAGACTTGACCGCACCCCGTCTGGCTCAGCTCTGCACCACACGGCCTCCCGGGTCCCCGCTGGTGGTGTCCAGTACAGGCAACCAGGTCACTGTCCGCTTCAAGAGTGATTCCTTTGGCACCGGGAGGGGTTTCAATGCCAGCTGGCATGAGAACACGGGTGGTGAGTGTTGAGGGCCATGGATGACACAACAAGATGGATGCGAACACACACTGGCCAATGGCCAGAACCCACTCTGACCCCCGTCGCATTTCAGGCTGCGGTGGAGCGATCACAGCGCCCAGCGGTGAGGTCCACTCCCCGTCCTACCCCCAGAACTACCCCAACAACGTGGACTGCTCCTGGGTCATCACGGTGGACGAGAGCCACCGCGTTCTTTTCAACTTCACTGATCTGGACATCGAGAATCACAACACCTGCGAGTGGGACTATGTGTCTGTGAGTGACATGACCTCCTAGTATGGATGTATGGATATGTCTAGTGCCACGTTCCCTGCCAAACGTCAGCTTCTGTTCCTCCACAGGTACATGACGGCCCCAGCTCACTGGCCCCTGTGCTGGCTCACGCGTGCGGTGTGACCCGCCCTGACCCAATCACGTCAACCTTCAACGCCATCTACGTCCGCTTCCGCTCCGACAGCAGCCTCAGCCATCGCGGCTTCAGTGCTCGGTTCTCCGAGGGTGGGTCTCCCTGTCATGGCCAGTTCCTCCCAGAGGTTCCCCGATACTGACGCCTTCTCTGTTCCTTTAAAGCCTGCGGGTCTTTCATCACGACGGACGAAATTGGCGGCGCCATCGCCTCACCTCGGTACCCGTACCCCTACCCGGCCAATCAGAACTGCAGCTGGATCATCCGGGCACAGGAGCCATGTGAGCGAACTCTGCACCTCATTTCATTATTTTAGCGGAAATTAGGGGCCACGAACCACGGGCCCCAGGGGGACTCATGTAAATAGCAACTCGCTCCTGAATGGCAGCGCAGGTCTGGCTACGATGTTATCTCAGCAATGTTTTGCCTCAAAAATGTCTTTTCTTGGTTGAAACCTGCAGTTACCCATGTGACCTTGTCCTTCACTGACTTTGAACTTGAGATGATCAATTCCAGCTGCTCCCATGATGCTGTGGAGGTTTTGGATGGGGACAACGATCAGGCCCCGCTGGTTGGTAAGGGACCCTGATGCCAGCGTTCCAGCAGATTTCAGTTTTTATGGAGACCCGGGCACCTCATCTACTGTTCTCCTGACTTCCAGGCCGCTACTGCGGAAGGGACGTCCCTCACCCAGTCACCTCATTCAGCAATGCGCTGGTTGTCAATTTTGTCAGTGACTCCTCTGTTTCCAAGAAGGGCTTCCGGGCAACCTACTCAGCCTCTACTTCCAGTAAGAGACGACCAGCAGCTCCGCTCCTCTCACTGGTTCTTCTGTAACGTTCTAAATGTTTCTCTGCCCTGCGGTCAAGGTTGTGGGGGCTCGTTCCACATGGAGTCTGGAGTGTTCAACAGCCCCAACTACCCCGATGCATATCCCCCAAATGCTGAATGTGTGTGGAGAATCACCAGCTCTCCTGGCAACCGTCTGCAGATGTCCTTCATGTGAGTGACGGCCTGCCATAACCAAATGGAAAGATGCCGTGAGACCCTGTTACAAGAGGTACGTCTCTTTTCTGCCCCTCTAGCATGTTCGAGCTCCAGGAAAGTTCTGACTGCAGCCATGACTACCTGGAAATCCGTGAGGGCAACTCAACTGGTCAGCTGATTGGACGCTTCTGTGGAAACGGCCTCCCGTCAAACTACACCTCTGTGATTGGCCATGTGCTGTGGCTGAAGTTTGTCTCCGACGCCTCCATCAGCGGAGCAGGTTTCAGGATCAGCTTTTCCCACTGTGAGTTCCTCTCGTAGAGTTCCATTCTGAACCCATAGAATAAAGCCTGCATGATGTTTGATGAACTTGGGTTCCTTCCAGTGTACGGAAACGACATCATGGGTTCCTCTGGCCAGATCGCATCACCATTGTGGCCACGCACCTACCCAAATGATGCCGACTACCGCTGGACCATCACCGTTGATGCCGACTTCTATATCCGCATCCAGTTTCTGGAGATGGACATTGAGGACCTGTCCAACTGCTATTATGACCAGCTGAGGGTATGTTCTTGTTAGCCGTGATTTTTTTGGGCCGAGTTCTGTACAAATGTTTATTCAGATCTCATAGATGTACCAATTTGATTTTGGTGTTCAGAGGTCTTCAAATTAGGTCTATGAGTTCAAATTAGTTATGAGTTTTGCATGAAGTGTCTTGCACAATATCTTGAGTGTGTTTTCCTGATTTATCTCCACCTACTTCTTTAGATATTTGATGGGCCCAATGTTCACGGTTATCCCCTGGGCACCTTCTGCGGCCTTGCCCTGCCCGAGCCGGTCAGCAGCTCCGGGAGCGTTTTGACGCTGGAGTTCCGTTCAGACTCATTGATCGGGGGAAAAGGATTTCTCCTCGAGTGGACAGCCGTCCAGAGGACTGGACCAATCCCAACCATCGCCCCAGGTCAGTGCATTCAGTCTTCATATTCAGTGAGAACATCTAGAGCAGGGTAGAACTCTGCACATTTATTTCTACATTATCTGATTTTAAATGTAATTGTGTGTGTGTGTAATACCAGGGGACTGTGGCGGTGCGCTGATGCCCGGGGACACGCCTCACTTCCTGTTCTCACCTGGCTGGCCTAACAACTACGCAACCAATCTCGAATGCTCATGGGTAATCCGCTCACCTGGATCAATTGTGGAGCTCAACCTGCTGTTTGTGGACATAGAGGAAGCCCCTGAGTGCTTCTATGACAGCCTGGACGTCCGGGATGGTAAGACAGGACCCTTCACGTCCTTGCTAATGTAACACATTACACAGATATTCATGGTCAATGTGTGTGTGTGTCTCCAGGTGAAACCAACCTGTCTCCCTTGCTGGGGCGTGTTTGCGGGCATGACCCACCAGGACCCTTCCATTCCACAGGAGAGGCCATGTTCTTGCGCTTCACATCAGACAGTGTTGTAACTGGACGTGGCTTCAATGCCTCTTACTCTAAGGGTGAGACCCGCACCTTGTTACCTCTTTCATCCTCAGGTGTCCAGGTGGATCTCCATCTTAATTCAAGTTTTCAGCTCCTTGTGACGTTTTATACCTGTTCTAAACGACGGTTGGCATCTTTTCCAGGATGTGGAGGCCTCCTCCATACAGACAGAGGGGTTATCAGTACCTCGGGTTACCCCCATAACTACCCTGCCAACCAGGACTGCAGCTGGCATGTAATGGTCACCCCTGGTTTCCGAGTGTCCATTAGCTTCTTGAGCCCATTCCAGATTCAGGGCTTTGGAACGGGATGCACCTCAGGAGATTATGTGGAGGTGTGTGGTTAATATCTTATTATTGCCCTGTTAAGTGTTTCACCCTGATTTATTAAGCTGTACCGATTAGTTTTTTTTCACCTCTGCAGTTACAGAATGGGCCCGATTCCTCTGCTCCCTCACTGGGCGGCCGAATCTGTGGATCGTCCCCCCCATCCATCCTTCAAACCTCTGATAACAACCTCCATGTGCGCTTTGTTTCCGATGGTTCCAATGAGGCCGCTGGTTTTAAACTCGTATTTGAGGCTCACAGTCAGGGTGAGATTATAGATTATTTATATTTTTCTGTTATATTATTATGGGCATATGACACTTGGTTTGATGCCACCATGTGTCGTGACTGAAAGATTGAAGCAATTTAACAGAATTTTTTGCCATCAGAATTTGTGCAGAAACTACATCAGGAAGATTATTTTTTAATTTTTCAAAGTCAAAGTGAAGTGATTGTCACATGTGATACACAGCAGCACAGTACAGGCTTTTTGATAGGTTTTGTGGTTTTGGTAATGTTTTACATTTCACAGTTTGAGGGTTATGGCTGCAGATTGAAGAGAGAACCTAAAAAGCTCTGAACCCTCACGTTTTTTCAGCTTGTGGAGGAACCATTCATCTGAGTGATTCGGACCCACCAGGGTACATCATGTCTCCCAACTATCCATCCCCGTACCCTGTGAAAATTGACTGCGTTTGGGTCATCACTGTGCCCAACGGCGAGGCTGTGCAACTGGACTTTGAGGACTTTGATGTTGAGCCTAGTAGCAGGTATGATGCACCGATCAAAGATTATCGAAGAACATCGCGATCTATTACGCGACTTAATACGGTTCCCCACAACGTTGTCTGTCAGATGATAAATCCACTTTTATTTTCCGCTCTCTCCACACCTCGCAGCTGTTTCTATGACTATGTGGAAATCCGAGACGGAGCCAGCCCAGATTCCCAACCCATTTCCAAGCTCTGCGGCAGTCAAAGGCCATCTACCCAGCGTGCCACGGGCCCACTGATGTACGTGCGCTTCCGGTCGGACAGTGTAGTTTCCCACAAGGGCTTCAAGGCCAAGTACTCAATTGGTGAGAATCTTTCTCTGCTAATGACAATGTTTCAAACCATCAAACCATGAAATATTTATAGTTATGTTTGGTGTCTTGTGCACTGTAAACAGATAAATATGTGTATATTGGTCTGAATCAGAGTCTTCCGGAATAAAATTACCCCGTGCGGTCGGTTTCTCTCCTTCGAGATACAAATAACTGCCAGCTGTGTGACCTTGATGGCCCTGGGCTAGCCAGGTGGCACCCATTCACATGAGTGCTGGGTCCTAATCACCCTCAGTGTTGCCTGTCGGGTAGAGGTTATTAGGATCCTTTAAATGTTTATTTGCAAATGTTTTTGGCCATTGTGCTGTTAATTTACATTCTTTAAACTTTCACTTATTTTCATGATGTCGAGCATCTGTAAAGAAGGGCTTCAGTCGCCATCTAGATTTGGCGGCTCAGGTGGCTCAGGTATATCTGACATATCCCGTCACCCTCAGCCACGTGTGGAGGCAGATACACCGGACAGAGCGGCACAATCCACAGCCCTGGGTACCCTGATGCCAACTACCCTGACGCCGCCAGCTGCGAGTGGTACCTGGAGGGTCCCACAGGGCACTACCTCACCCTGAGCTACAACGCCTTCAGCCTGCAGACCAGCACCGAGTGCAGCGGCGACTTTGTGGAGATCCGTGAATACAACGCCTCAGGTCGAACTAACAAGCCCAGTTTACCAGTTAACCATGTTGTACAGTATATAAAATTTACCATGTTTATATACAGTATGTGCACAAATTGTGTAATCGGTGGTTAAATGTCAGCGTGCTCAGAGATGCTCTGATGGTCCCGGACACCTACGGTTTGGACGGCGGTTAAAAGGATTTATCTACTTGTCCTTTGTTGCTGCTCTCTACAGGCCGCCTGCTGGGGATGCATTGTGGGAGCTCCATTCCTGCTCCCATGGACACTGGCGACAGCTTTGCCTACGTTAAGTTTGTTAGTGATGGCAGTGGGAACGCCGAGGGCTTCAGTCTTTCGTTTGAAGCCAGTGTGGAGGGTGGGTCACCATTCAGACCACAGGCTGATGGATTCCAAGTCGTTAAATCCATTGTTTGCTGGAAGGCGGTGAGAAGAGATTTATGGCGAGACCAGTAAAAAAAACCCATTTTCTCCTCTCCATCTCCCCAGAATGTGGCGGGGATCTAAATGCTCCAGCGGGTACCATCTCATCTCCAAATTACCCCAACCTCTACCCCCACGGCCGGACTTGCCGCTGGCACATCACTGTTCCCCAAGGTCGCAGGGTCACGCTCACCATCACCGACCTGCGACTGCAGGACCACGGTGCCTGCAGCTACGACTACGTAGAAGTGAGAATTCACATGCATGGCATTTATCAGACTTTCTACGGACTTCTTTGGACTGAGTGCATCTTTATAGTACTGGTTGTGATTCTGAGGGTTTCATCTTCAGATTTTTAATGGCGTTCAGTCCAGCGCTCCTCGCCTGGAGCGCCTCTGTGGCAACGTGCCATCCGGCATGCAGGTCAAGTCGTCAGGGAATACCATGGCGGTAGTTTTCCGCACTGATGCGTCCGTGTCCAGCGGAGGCTTCAGTGCTGACTACTCTTCAGATGAGGCAGCAGGTAAGTAAAAACGTTCAGATCTCCAGACAATGTCTAAATGAAGGAGACATGTCATGTAAAATGTATTATTTGTTGACATGTTCTTTTTACAGAATGTGGTGGCATCCTGACCGACGGCAGTGGAGGAAATTTCACTTCGCCGGGTTACGGCACGTCCAACTACAGCAACAGTCTGAACTGCGAATGGCAGCTTCTGAACCCGAATCACGTCAACTCCTCCATCGTTGTGCTGCTCGACGAGCTTCACCTCCAGAGTGACACGACCTGCAGGAAGGACTACATCGAGTTTCGGATGGGTGAGCCCTTCTGCACTTCCACCTCCCAGCCCATAGGGAGTGCTGTTGTATTCACTTTATACCAGCTGCAATGGAACGTTCTATTTAAATAAAATATGTACTTGTCTTCATCAGCATGTGGCATATAACTGTATTTCTGGAAACACTGAATGAACAACCCTGGCTCCTCCCTTCCTCCTTCATTCCTCTTTTTTCTCCGCTCATTATATCATTTGTTCGTGGTTCAATCAGCAATCACAAATCACAAGTCTGCAGCCAAACCAGAATTTTACATTTATGGTATTTATCAGATGCCCTTATCTGAAGCGACTTAGTTACAGGGACAGTCCCCCTGGAGACACTCGGGGACACGATGATAGTAAGTGGGGTTTGAACCTGTTCCTTTATTCAAGCGTTCTGATTGGTGAACTGGAGAATCTTACAAAAAGGTCACAAAACTGGCTTATAACAGTCCGTGTTTGCTTGTGTTGACTTGATCTTGCTAAACTCACAAATATATATAAATACATGCAATTATATAAGTGGGTGCTAGTAGCCTAGTGGGTAACACACTTGCCTATGAACCATAAGACCCAGGTTCAAACCCCACTTACTACCATCATGTCCCTGAGCAAGACACTTAACCCTGAGTGTCTCCAGGGGGGGACTGTCCCTGTAACTACTGACTGTAAGACGCTCTGAAAAGGGCGTCTGGTAAATGCTGGAAATGTCAATATAATGTGTGTTTTTTTTTGTGCAGATGATTCTACTGGGGAGAGGCTGGCCCGATTCTGTGGGCAGACCATCCAACCCGTTCCTATTGTGGTGTCCACCTCTGGGCTTTGGGTCCACTTCTTGTCTGATGAGAGTGGGGTTGACCTGGGCTTCAAAGCCAGATATTACTTCTCTGGTCAGTGCAGATTTGACTCTTTAATTTGCTTGTAATGTAGTGATTTAGGCTTCCATGACAGTGGAGGTGACCCAGTGACTCCGATTCCTCTGTAGAGTGTGGAGGCCTTCAGGCTGGGGAGGGAGGAGAGATCACCAGCCCTGGTTACCCTGGCAACTACCCCGGCCAGAGCCGCTGTGCCTGGCTCTTGGAGGCCCCTGAGGGCCACACCATTTCTGTGAGTATCACAGAAAATTGTTCTGAGAAATGGCCTCACTGATGAGAATTCTGAATGTACAATTTTACCCACCATCCAGCTGACCTTCACCTACTTCCAAGTGGAGGCTCATGACACCTGCTCCTGGGACTCCGTCACCATCTTCAACGGGGCGTCACCTGGGTCTCCCATCATTGGCCAGTACTGTGGGACCACCTCCCCTGGTACCATAAAGTCCGGGTCCAACAAAATGGTTGTGGTCTTCCTCGCTGACCACTCTGTCAACATGGGAGGCTTTGTGGCCACCTGGTCAACCGACTCCTCAGGTATGTCACGAAGACGGCATTTCAGGGGACCCAGTACGGTTATCAGAGTATTTTCAGTTCCGCGTATCTGTGTGGATGGCCACATGCTTCTGTGTTAGAACCCAAAAACCCGTTTTAGAGAAGAGCGTTATTGTGTGGTCCTCTGATTGACGATGATGGAGGAATTTACCTGATGTTCACCCTCCTGCAGGGTGCGGTGGGGTTATTCATGCCGACACGGGCACTTTTAAAACACCCAACTACCCTCAGAACTTCCCCACCAACATCGAGTGTTCCTGGACCGTCATCGCCCACGAGGGCAACCATTTGGAGATGAGCTTCAGCAGCGACTTCCAGATCCCAGACTCCACTGGGCACTGCCAGAACAGCTACGTGAAGGTGGCCCGTTAACCCAGACTCACAAGCCAGGAGATTAAATCCGTAATGGTGCAATGGTGCATCTGGTGTGTTGTTCCAGGTGTGGTCTGGAGACCAGGAATCTGATGCCGGACTGCTGGCCACAGCTTGTGGAACATCGGCTCCTGCACCAGTCATCGCCCCATACAACATCATCACCAGCCGCTTCCAGTCCTCTGAGAACCCTGGCAAGGGCTTCAGTGCCTCCTTCACCACACGTGAGTGTAGCTCCTGGCAGTGTCCTCCACCAGGAGACATGGTCTTCCAATCGGCGTCTCTCGTGCGCGATGTCCCTCAGGTTGCGGCGCGAACTTCACTGCACCGACGGGTCGCGTCGTGTCTCCCGGCTACCCGGCCGAGTACCCGCCCAACTCCAACTGTGACTACCTCATCGACGCTGGAGCCCAAACGGTCATCTTCCTCACCTTCAAGGCCTTCCACACCGAAGGTGGGTTCCTCGAGCAGGAACTGTGCTCACGGCGTGTTTAAAGGTAGCCCTGAATCCAACCTCCTGCCTGCTGCAGCTCACGGCACGTGCTTGTTTGACGGCGTGAAGATCTACAGGGGCCCGTCCGTCACCGGCGACCTCCTTGCCACGGTGTGTGGTGACACGCTCCCAGGCCCTTTCGCCACCTTTGGGCCCATGCTGGTCAACTTCTACTCCGATTCCATAATCCATGACATCGGCTTCATGGCTGAATACCGAGCCATCCGTGAGTATGATGACCTACGTCGATCAGAACATCACCATTCCAAACCCGTTCCTGCTGCTTATATTGATTGTTCTGCAGTATCCATCATGCCTGGAGCTCCAAGGGTCATTGTTCTGGGAATCTGATGTATATTTAGGGCTCGTGTGTAATTATATAATCATGCCTGGGGCGTGGTCACTGATAATCTGCATGTTGGTTTTGGTGGTGGGCGTGGTCACGTTTGTGACCTTCAGTGACGTCCCCTGTGTACAGGGGTTATTGGGAGTGCGGCGAACGTTTGAAAAGGAGGGAGCCTGTAGTCACACCCTATTTCCATTTCCAGAGCGACTTAGTCAAAAGTGACAGTGACAGTCCCCCTGGAGATGCTTGGGGTTAAGTGTCTTGCTCGGGGACACAATGGTAGTAAGTGGGGTTTGAACCTGGGACTTTGTTGTCTTCAGATCCGTAAACAAGTGTCTTAATTCTTCATTCTGATTAGCGAACTAATGAATCTGACATTTGCGAGTGTCCCCAAATCCTCTACGCCTACATATTGTCCCTGGAGTGTGTCGGGCTCAGGCTCCGGTTGAGGGCACGGCGGGCACCCGGCAGTGTGGGTACGGTGGACGCCGACTCCGGGGCTGTTTACGGCGCGCAGGAATGCGAGTGCTGAAGCCGCATGAATGCCGAATGTGCAGAATGGCGCTGCGCCGCGATTTGGGAACAATCGGGGGGGATTTGAGCGGGATGGGCATGGCACGTGGGGAATATGCTGCCGCTGGGAGGATTTTCATTGTGCCCACAGACACATTCACAGTCGGGTCTGTGCACGGTCCACACTGACCTTTGACCTTTGTGTAGCCCAACTGTAAAAAAGTATACGAGTCTGTAGACATGATTGTGGAAATTTGATGGCTAACTGGGTTCCATGAAAGGACAAGATGTTGTAGATGTTCTCTTACCGTTCTGCAGCGTGCGGCGGAGTGTTCAACAGCAGCTCGGGTTCGGTCAGCAGCCCCACCCTCTCCATCTCAGAGTACCACCACAACATGAACTGCACGTACCACGTCATCGTCAGCAACAACCGCATCGTCGACCTGAAGTGAGCACCTGTTCCTCACCCTGTTTCCTCCTGCAGATGCGAGAGCGTTTGTGCAAAGCTGGTTCGTGTAAAAGTGTGTGTGAGAGGGAGAGGAAGCGCTTCCCATTCTACACTGATTCATTATTTCAGTTTTTACAGTCCAGGCCAAAAGTGTGGACACCTTCTCATTCAAGGTGTTTTCTTAATCTTCATGACCATTTACGTTGGTAGATTCTCACTGAAGGTATCAAAACTATGAATGAACACATGTGGAGTTATGGACTTAACAAAAAAAGGTGAAATAAGTGAAAACATGTTTTATATTCTAGTTTCTTTGCTCTGATTACTGCTTTACACACTCTTGGCATTCTCTCGATGAGCTTCAAGAGGTCGTCACCTGAAATGCTTCTCCAACAGTCTTGAAGGAGTTCCCAGAGGTGTTTAGCACTTGTTGGTCCAGCTCACCCCAAACCATCTGGACTGGGTTCAGGTCCAGTGACTGTGGATGTCAGGTCTCCACTTTTTGTTAAGTACAGAACTCCACATGTGTTCATTCATAGTTTTGATGCCTTCAGTGAGAATCTACCAACGTAAATTGTCATGAAAATAAAGAAAACACATCGAATAGGGTGTCCAAACTTTTGGCCTCTACTGTATCTGAACAGGGTCATATCTGAAACAATTTTTCAGAAATGCATTTATTATTTAGATCCTTAAATACCTAAATTTTTATTTACATTGCAAACCCACAATTCAGGTTTTAAAAGGCCATAAGGCACAAAATCCTGCAGTGTTTTCAAATGTAGAACTTGTTTTGAGGCAGGTGGACACATGTGTGCTTTTTAAGCTGTTTAGCTGTGGATCTCATGCGTTTTACAATGTACACTGGCAAAAATTCAATGTCGTTTGGGCCTAGTTTACACAGGACACTAACATTATTTATTACTGTACAGTACTACATTGATTATATCATGAGTAATAACTACACTGCGTTTAAACAGACAGCAGCCTTGAATATTAATAATAATGCGCCACTAGAGGGAGCTGGAGTACCACCAGATTGAGAACCAAGGATACACATTATTAATAAACGTCCTGAAATAATCTAACAGATTAAAAGTGAATGTGTTATATGAGGTGTTGTTAGATTGTTCATGATTTCAGAAGTTGTTGGTACAGGTCTGTGTTGGGATTGCTCTGCTCCTGCAGGTTCAACACTTTCCACCTGGAGGTGTCCTCGTCCTGCGTGGCCGACTACGTGGCCGTGTATGATGGTCCTGACACCTTCTCCCCTCTGATGGGGAAATTCTGCGGTCAGCAGCTTCCTCCCAGCCTGCGCTCCTCCTCGAATCAGATGTACATCGTGTTCTGGACGGACTCGTCCATAGCATCAGATGGGTGGAGGGCGACGTACCGGGAAACTTTAGGTAAAAACACCCTTGTACAAATATGAATGCATTTTGGATTTGGAATCAAACCCAATCAATAACAATAAACCCAATTTCCAAATACAAGACATGCAAGGAACCTTCTGAGCGTAATAAACAGGGTTAATGTTCTTCTCTGCTGGTAAACGGGCGCTGTACCAGCTTTCATCCACCGTGATGCGATGGCAGCAGATGGCACAGGGTCTGCGCCCAGAGTGGCCGGCCTCTGACATTCTTGTGTGTCTGCCGGAGACAGGCGGCTGGAACAACGCGGCGCTCTGTGTCTCAGGGCGTGGCCCTTTTGGGTTACAATGGCCGCTGTTCACTGCCCACCGTCTCTGGCATCTCTGAGGGCGAGTGATGGGAAGAGCTTGAACTTCTGCCAGATGCTTTTGTTTTCTGCCCTCGACGTTTCGGTCTTTGGAGGAAACGTTTTGTTGGCTGCTGGATTCTTTCTGATGATAACGTCCAGTAAAAACGCTCAGTTGTTCTTTATCGTGAGAACAAATTCTATTAAAATGGAGCCTTTTCACTCACTCAAGAAGAGAAGAGGATAAATTCTGAGGCCATCATTCGCTAAATTCATTCATTTTGTTCACGGGTTGTACCAAGGATCTGGATGCAGACCCTGCTCCTGGACATCCAACCGCTGAAAGGTTCTCAGTCAAAATCTCCTGAAGCTACTTCAGATCAGGATAGACTGAAAACCTTCTGGCAGGTTTGAGAAACACTGCTGTATGCCCAAGCTTACCTGGAACAAGCCACACAAACAAAATGAAAGTTCATATAGAAAACCTGGAGAAGCTTCTGGTCTGGTGTCCTGTTTTCCAGTTTATCTTCTGCAGTGAATTAAATATTTTATTAATTTCAATGGGTAGTTGTAGATTAAGGTGGTTGAGAGAAGCCTAGAGTGCAATTTCTCAAAGAACTGAAATAACATTTTACTCTGTTATTTTTTATTAACATAATTGAAACAGAATTATTAGTAATATTTAGTTCAATTCAGCCTTTATGAATCATCTCTACGTTATTATATATACGACATATGTGGAAACTGGTCACATATATGACATAAGTTAAATATTCTGCTTTTGTGAAAATAAATAGTTTGTCCAGGTTTTCTGCAAGGTTTTATATGTCACTAGCGCCACCTGCTGGAATGAACTTCAAACTCTTCCTCTCACTCCCCATCTCCCCACCTCTCTTTCTCTCTCTCTGTCTCTGTCTCCCTCTCTCTCCCCCTCTCTCTACTCTGTCTGTCTCCATTTCTCTCCCCCTCTTTCTGTCTCTGTCTCTCTCCCCATCTCTCTTCTTGTCTCCCTCTCTCTCTCCATCTCTCTGTCTCCCTCTCTCTCGCCATCTCTCTGTCTCCCTCTCTCCATCTCCCTGTCTCTGTCTCCCTCTCTCTCCCCATATCTCTCTGTCTCCCCCTCTCTCTCTCTCCATCTCTCTCCCCATCTCCCCCTCTCTCTTTCTCTGTCTGTCTCCATTTCTCTCCCCCTCTATATTTCTCTGTCTCTCTCCCCATCTCTCTTCCTGTCTCCCTCTCTCTCTCTCTCTTTCTCCCTCCCCTCTCTCTCTCACCATCTCTGTCCCTCCCCCCTCTCTCAGGTCCTCAGCAGGGCTGTGGAGGTTTCCTTGATGCCAGTCAGGGCACGCTGGGTTCCCCGGACATTAACGGCGATGGCCGATACGAGCACTTCCTGGACTGCATGTGGACCATCACGGCGCCGGTGAATAAAGTGGTGAACCTGACGTTCAGCGCTTTTGACCTGGAGCCTGGATCCCCCTGCAGATACGACTACGTCGGGGTAAGAACTCTCATCAAAGTCGCACTGCGAGTGTTTAAAAGTGGAAAAGACGTCCAGTTCCAACGTCCTAACGTTCCAGGTTCATGACGGCGAGAGCGGCCACTTCCCTCTGGTGGGAACCTACTGTGGGAACACGGTGCCACCGTCATTTGCCTCTTCTGGGAACTTCCTGTTTGTTCACTTCGTCAGCGACGGTTCGGTTGCGTTCAGTGGCTTTAATGCCACCTACCAAACCGTGGACAGTAAGACACACACACAAACAGACACACACACACACACACACACACACAAAAACAGACAGACACACACACACACACACGTCCATGATGTCTGAATGTACCTGGTGATGTAACCCTGAACGAGTGACGTCTGTGGTGCTCAGGTCTCTGCGGTGGCACCTTCAACGCCACCACCTCGCCCCAGACCATCACGTCCCCCATGTTCCCCTACGCCTACCCCCCCTTCACCTCCTGCCGCTGGATCCTGGACGCGCCGCCCCAGGAGAACGTCAAGGTGGCGGTGCAGCAGTTCCACCTGCAGTCCAGCCAGAGCTGCAGCGCCAACTACCTGGAGTTTAAAGACTGGCCCATGGTGAGGAACACCACACAGACGACGGGCAGGACGCCCTCTAGTGGCCGGATTCTTTTTTATTCCTTCTCTGTATGACAGTAACCAAATTTTGGAACACAGACCTCATGTAAAAAATACCGGGTACAATCAGAGTAAATATATTAGTGTATTTCAATTAATATATATATAAACCACGTATAGTTTCTAAAATTTAGATTTGCTTTAAGAGTTGGTCATTTTTTAGTTGTTAATAGGTTTTGATTGCTCATCATAATCATAATCAGAAAAAAAATACAATTTTCATCAACTGAATTTAGACCAAAAATGACTTAGTTGACTGAAACGTGACTAGACTAAAAGTATATATATATATATATATATTTCAATTAATTTCATATATATATATAAAAACACATATAGTCTCTAACTGCAGTACAGCTCACTGTGACACAGTGACACGTGTCCTCTGTATTTAACTGTCACCCTTGGTGAGTAGTGGGGGGAGCAGGGTGTGGGGATGGGACCTTCATCAAGGGGACCTCAGTGGCACCTTGGCGGATCGGGATTCGAACCGACAACCTTCCGCTAGGCCACCACTGCCCCAATATAGCCGATATGAAGATGGATAAAGCAGGTTTTTAGGAACGATTGATGAAAATGAATGCATGATGATTTGAGAAGGTTGTGGATCGGTAAATCGGTTTACAGAACCTCCTCAGATGCAGATGCTCCTGTCTCAGTATTACTGTCTGAAGAACGTTACTGGTCCTATACTCCACCAGGGAGACTACGGCCAAGCGCACAAGTTCTGCGGCTCAGACGCCCACATCCCGGATTTCTACAGCTACGGCCGCACCATGTTCATCATCTTCAAGTCCGACGCCTTCCTGAGCGGGAACGGATTCAGTCTGAGCTACCAGGTGGCAGGTAGACAAATTCCCCGTTTACAGCCCTCGGGACGTCCTGGAAGGAAGCAGGCCGCTGAATTACTGGTCACGGCCCTCTTTTATTTGGACAAGAAGATGTTACTGTTTTATTTCAGTCAAATCCGAATTTAATCGTGTAAGATTCTGTGATGAATCACGTTCACTGCAGAGTACAGTGATGCGTGTTTTTACACTTACATTTATATTTAAGGCGTTTACCAGACGTCCTGATCCAGAGCGACTTACAACGTGTTTCCATGGATGAAGTGGTCAGTTCTGGTTCACTAGGACCCCCAACTATGAATACAATCTTTTTATTCACTCTGTTCTAGTTTCTATACAGAAGTCAGACAAGAAGAAGGTTACAAGTTCATCTAAATATTCTATAATTAATAATATTATAAATAAAGAGGAAGGTGTTGAGCTGCCGTGTGAAGGTGCTCAGTGACTGAGCTGGAAGTTCATTCCACCACCGAGGGGCCAAGACGGAGAAGAGTCTAGATGAGCGTCTTCCTTTTACCTTCAGAGATGGAGGGACCAGGCGAGCAGTACTGGAGGCTCGGAGTATATGAGGTGCAGTGCGAGGTGTAATAAGGGCTGTGAGGTAGGATGGTGCTACTCCATGTTTGGCTTTGTAGGCCAGCATCAGTATTTTGAACCTGATGCGTGCAGCTACTGGGAGCCGGTGGAGGGAACGTAGCAGAGGGGCGGTGTGGGAGAACTTGGGAAGGTTGAACATCAGTCGTGCTGCTGCGTTCTGTATGAGTTGTAGAGGTCAGGTGTACGTAGAGGTGGAGTTTTTGTTTCGTTGGGAGCTACGGAACCTGATCTAAGCAGCTTTTGAGCATCAGGGTTTTCTGTGTCCCCCCAGGGTGCAGCAGGACGTATGAACAGGTGTACGGGTACCTGAAGAGCCCGGGCTGGCCCGACGTGTACCCGCACAACCTGGACTGCAGCATGGTGCTGCGCGCCCCGCAGGGCAGCTCCATCTCCCTGTTCTTCCACAGCTTCGACCTGGAGGCGCACGCGGCCTGCGCCTTCGACTACCTGGAGGTGAGGACCCCGGAAAGCGCGCGCCCCAACGCCCGCCCATGACAGGGCCGAGTAACCCCGAAACGCTGTGTGCCGCGCGCAGGTGCGGAACGGCAGTGCAGACGGCGCCCCGCTGCTGGGGAAGTTCTGTGGCAGCGCCCTGCCCAGCCCCGTCTTCCCCGGGTCCAACCAGCTCTTCCTGCGCTTCAAGAGCGACTTCACCGACACCCGCAACGGCTTCGAGATCACCTGGACCTCCTCTCCTCAAGGTGTCCTCATCTACCCACAGCATCAGTATTTCTACTTTTATTCACTGAAGCCGCATTTACACACACACACACACACACACACACACACACACACACACACACTTTAAAATGAAGTGTAAAAGAATACAACATGTGAGTAGAAAAACTCGGGGAGAAATGCAGCCACTGGGATGGATATAGTAATAATAATAATTATAACCTTGTTTAAATTATGAAATGGGTTTGACTAAAGAAAAATTTAAAGACAGGTGGTAGTGGCCTAGTGGGTAACACACTCGCCTGTGCACCAGAAGTCCCAGGTTCAAACCCCACTTACTACCATCGTGTCCCTGAGCAGGACACTTAACCCTGAGTGTCTCCAGGTGGACTGTCCCTGTAACTACTGACTGTAAGTCGCTCTGGATACGGACGTCTTGTAAATACTGTAAATTTAAATGTAAATGAAAATGTTGTTTTTGTCTGTTCTACTCGGTACTTGTACTATATCGACTGGGTTTAATAGAATTGCATTACTGAAAAGGAGACTAAAATACAATTTTCATTACCTAAATGTGGACAAACAGGCCGCCAAAAACAACTACAGCCCCGACTCCCTGTTCATCTCCTTTATTACCAGATTTTACACTTTTGAATTTGATTGGGACATTAAGTTATCGTCACATAGCTTCTGATCTCTGATTCACGTTGTTTACTGCAATAAATATTCCTGTTTAACTCACAGTACGGGACATTCTGCAGGTCCAATAAATACGCTATTAGTGCTATATTAATCTTAATCTAGTGTGAGTGTGTGTGTGTGTGTGTGTGTGGTGGGGTGTGTAACTGAGCATCTGTGCCTGTCCAGGTTGTGGTGGGGTTCTGTACGGCGACCACGGCTCCTTCACCAGTCCGAATTTCCCGGGTTCCTATGGCAACAACACGCAGTGCGACTGGACCATCCGGGCGCCCGGCGGCCGCGTGGTGACCGTCACCTTCGTCCAGATCAGCATCGACGACCCGGGCGACTGTCAGAACAACTTCCTGAAGCTGTACGACGGGCCGGACGCCGGCAGCCCGGCCGTGGGGCCGTACTGCGGAGCGGTGGGGCCCCTACTGTTCACCGCCTGCTTTCACCCTTGACCTTTGCCATTTTTTCCACTTCTGGGGTTAAAGACGAACTTCTGACCCTTTTATCCTCTCTTCCCGCAGGAGACCAACATCGCGCCCTTCACGGCCTCCTCCAACCTCGTCTTCGTCCAGTTCCGGGCGCAGGCCGCCACGCTGCCGTCAGGCTTCAGACTGACATGGAGCAGCTGATGGCGCTCGCTCGTACGTTTACAGAAATTAATCATGAAAGCAGATCTGTACACATATAACAGGCAAATGATCCAAGTGCTGCTGATCTTTGTTCCAATTTTGTGTAAATAAGAAATTTTCCGTTTGTATATTTAACGTGTTTTTTTTTTTTTTTTTTGGTTAATAAATATATTTTTCTCCTCAATCGTTGCCAATCCTGTTCATCCTCAGCGCTGCTTCTGTGTCTTTATGTGAGGAGATGTGGTTTCCGGGGGGTCAGTCATGGTCCACGATGCAGCGGGTTTTCCAATTAACACCCAAGGCCTCTCCACTCCGGCTCCCGGTGCATTCCGGCCACGTGCCGAGGCTCTTGTCCGAACGTCTCGCTCAGTGAGTTACTGGACTGGCTAATTTGGCCGTCGCAGCCCGAGAAGCCCTGCGAGCCTCTTCCTGGACCGGGCCGGCTGACAGCTCTGACAGCCGGAGAAGACCGGACGTCAGAGAGACGGGCAGCAAGACGGGGATCCATTCATGGTCCCATTTACACCTCAATCACACTTCCACGGCTTCAACGCTCTAACTTTTTTATTAAATTGTATATATTTAATTAGCGATAACCTTTGGATCAAATAATAGCTGCATGTAGAAAAACAAAAGCACTTAATTTTTTAATATCCATACATGGCCGAAACAATCTGCTCTATATTTAATGTAACTAATTACTGGAATACATTTACACGAAGCATGGGTTGCCGTTTTTTAATAAATCTAATTAAAATTGCCCAATCTGGCAACAATGTCAATACTCCATCAGTGCAGAAACTTTGGAACCCAAACTTCAGCATTTTTTTTTTAATTATTTTTGATTGGCAATTGATTCAATTTGTACTCAAACACATAGTGATGAAATTCATAACTTGATTTAATTGATTCTACAGTAGAAATAAAATTACAGAATTAAATTTACTTAGTAGTTATTTTTTTCTTTTTAGAAAGGGAAGTGATTATCATTGTGAGACACTGCAGCACAGCACACGGTGACACTGTAAAACGTGTCCTCTGTATTTAACCATCACCCTTGGTGACTGTGGGCACCATGACAGGCGCCCGGGGAGCAGTGTGTGGGGACGATACCTTGGGGAAGTGGGGCAGTGGTGGCAGTGCCACTGAGAAAAGCACCGTCCCCACACACTGCTCCCCGGGCGCCTGTCATGGCTGCCCACTGCTCACTCAGGGTGATGGTTAAATGCAGAGGACAAATTTCACTGTGTGCACCGTGTGCTGTGCTGCCGTGTATCACATGTGACAATCACTTCACTTCATCAAGGGGGGACCTCAGTGGCACCTTGGCAGGTTGGTATTCGAACCAGCAACCTTCTGGTTACAGGGACACTTCCTTAATCGACAGTGGTGGCCACCACTGTCCCCGCATATTCCACCCCAGGTCTGGAATATGGATAATTTCCTCTGCACATCATCAGATGAATCTTGGGGGCCCTAGGCATGTGACCCCTGAATACCTGGTCGTGTGTGTGTTTTTGGTTGAAATGAAACACGGGGTTTTTAACGGGTACATCGATGCGATCTTGGAAATGCTACAGGAAGCAGAATCATCTGGAACCACCTGGTTCTTCTGGTTGCACTTCTGTGATCCTGGTTTTACAGTCTGGGTCATTGTTCTTGTTTGTAGTACATTAAAACTGGACCAGACTTGTAGCACCAGTGTTTCGTGGAACATCACGTCCTCCAGAGGACAGCGGTTCAGCTTGAGGTTTGAGGAAAGCGGTTAATAGTCAAGAAGGTCCGAACGGCGGCGTTCTTCAGTGCCGAGACCTCTGAACCCGTGAGAACCGGGCAGACGGAACGCTCTGCGGCCCTGACCGCAGGGTACAAACGTGCATGGCCGGCCGGTGCGGCGTGGAGCTTATTTTAACGGCTGAACACACAGAGGGCAATTACAGAGTAACGTGATACAAAGCGAGAGTCGGCAGACATCCGAAGGACGTTCCTTAAAATCCCTGCAATTAATCAGCAATTCCATATCATCAGAAAAGATTTTTTCTGATTCGTTATTTCGCGGCATGATTGATTTGGAGATCTATTTTAGGTTAAGCTGCTCTGGAGCTGGCCTGACAGTCGGACAGTCGGTGATAAATGAGGCCTTCACACCGTCTGGCTTTTACTCCACTTCTACTCGTGTGTTGTGAGCACGCGGCTAAAGAAAACCTAGACGCACAGAGACAAGGTTCAATTGGCGTTTTTTCGGAACCAGCCCAGGGTCAGAAGGGAGGACCGAAGGTTCAGCCACTCACCAAATCACCCCTAAAAATATGGGCCGGCGCTTTTCAGGCGGAGTAATAACTAACCCTACACGGCCCAGACAGAGAGAGAGAGGGAGAGACAGAGAGAGAGAGAAGGGGGGGAAGCATGTAGAAGCCGGGCGGGTGAAGTCTGCCCAGAGGGACTCCGCTGCCCTCGGACCGTGCTGGATCACCGCTGCCTGGACATGTTTTCACCGTGGAAGGTAGGCATGTGTGTGGTGGAGGACAACGTGCTGCTTCTACTGTCTCTGATATAAACAGGCTTTCTTTCTTTCTTTCTTTCAATTCACATTGCATTCATGTTGCAAAAAAAACAACTATCTCTAATTTTAATTACCATAATTAGCATGCTATAATTACCTAATTTCTTACAGCATTTTTAAAATTTATTTTAAGAAATACATTGACAATAATTCCTAAAGTAATTAATAATGTAAAACGCAATAGTATGTAAATTATTGCTTAATTATAGTATTAAAAAATAGGATTTATATAGTGTCTTGGTTTGCCCACGGAGCACGTGACAAAATGCCGCGTTCTGATTGGACGCCGGAGCACGGGCCCCGCCTCCGGCTTTCCCTCTCCTCCGATTGGACGGGAGGCGGGAAGCGCCGCGCGAGTAGGAAGTTCCCTTTTATGGAATGCGGAGAATTCCACTCTCTCGCCCAAACTTCCGGTAGGGTGTGAGCCGCGCCGCGCGTCCGTCCAGGAGACACGGAGACGCGCCGCGACGACTTCTGCCCCTTTTCTGGCGGTTTGACGGGATCCACTGCGGACAGGAAGGTAAATGTGCGCGGAACGTTGCGCGGACGTTGCGCGGACGTTGCTGCTTGGCGTCAGGCGGCTCATGCTCCTCCCCGTTCGCCCTCTCGCTGCAGAAAATGTCCAAGTCCCTGAAGAAGATCGTGGAGGAGACGAAGGAGAAGGCCCTGGTCGAGGTGGACATGTCGGACCGAAGCATCTCCAGCATGCTGGACGTGCCCGGCCTGTGTAAGTGACCCCCGCTGACCCCAGATCTTACTTCGTCACCCACACGGTCATAAAAGGACACGTTTCCTCCCCCCACACTGTTTACAGTCACACGTGGGCGATGGGAAGAGTTCCAGCCAATCAGAGCACAGACACCGTTCATCATTCACTGTATGATGTGGCTAACGTTTCCAGAACGTCCAGAAAACATTTATACAGGCAGTGTCACTATCGACCCACACACATCTTCTACCAGCAGTATGCTGGCTGGGTGATCAGATGTTTCTCCTGCTGCAGAGTGACAGAACGAGCGGGCGTGGCCGTGTCCGGCTCATGGTTAAACCGGGGACCGTCCCTGCAAACACTGATTCTCCCGCGATCTTCTGTTTCTGTCTCGCAGTCACCTTGTCCAACGTCACCCAACTGGTCCTGAGCCACAACAAGCTGACAAGTAAGTTTCTCCGCTCTCCGCACGTCACACTCCTATGAAGATCCGTCGGATTGTCTCCGCACGTTTCTTCCCGATCTGCCACGTTTCTCCTGCTGTAAGGGCGAGAATAACGGCCGCCGTATCTCTGATCAAGGCGAGAGGTCCACCAATGATGCCAGAAAAACGCCACGTTCAAGTTGAGCTTCATTGTCATTTCAGTTACGTACATGTTGGACGGAACATAGTGAATGTTACAGTTACGTTCCGACATGGACGAAGCGGACAAGATAGAGATGTTCTCCATCTCGTAGGAGATCATTTGTTATTTTACAGATTTGGGGCATGTCTAGATAGCAGTAAGAATTTTTTTTTATTTTTTTATATAAGGTCCCTTCCTGAACAATTTTACAGTTAAATTAAAATTTTATTCCTCACATACACAGTCATATGTGGTATGATATGCAGTGAGATGCTTTAGCGACTGTTACAGACCACAGTATTGCACATATTGCAAGTATACAGTGAACCAATATGCAAATATTGCAAACATACCAAATATTACACTTTTATGGTTTTAACATAAAACATAAAATATGTGTAACAGGTAGGGTGAAGGTGTGCAAATGGGTGAAGTCAACGTATGCTGGGAAGAGGAAAAAAAAGTATGTTTGCAGTAGGGCTGCACAATATATCGAAAAATTATCGTTATCGCGATATTAGTATACTAGATAAATATTAGATAAATGAAACTTATGCTGCGTCCGAAGTCTCATACTATATGATATTGTGACGAGCCGTCGCCGCGAGGTCAGGAAAGGAGAACTCGGCTCCATCAAGAGAGTTTCGGAATAACGCTTTTTATCGAACGTAAGCCAGTAGGTGGCGCCAGCAGCCAATACCTTCTCCTCCGGACTTTACAACTCTTCTTCTCTTCTTCTCCTCCAGACCTACACAACTACGTCCTGGTGTAAAGTTTCTCCCATTAAATCCCCATAGCACACAGATCCCGAACTCCAACAGAACACATTTACCTGTAACATGGTGAACTATTTACAGTCCCCGGCGCTCGGCGCGCATCTCACCCGCAAGGCATGCTGGTCCCAACTCATTGGCCGGGCTCTGCCGCCACCCGATATATTGTATGTGGAAAAACAGTATGCGAGGCGAGTAGTATGTCCGAATTCATAGTAGGGATGCACCGATACCGATACCACATTTTCTAAAGTACTCGTTAAAAGTCCGCCGATGCCACGTTCTGAGAAATGTCTGTGTTTGAGCGGCGTGTAAGGGGTTAATCACAGGCGCCACTGCAGCAAACTCTTGCAAGACGAGAGAAGATGTCCAGAGACAATCCACGTGCTGTGAAAATAACACGGGGAATTATCCAGTACACTGCATGGAGTGGCCAGCCCCCCCCGGGGGTAGAAAACGCGGGACCCCTGCGTCTCCTCCATCTAGTATGCGGTTTCGGATGCGCAGTAATTTATGTGCCAAGCATGTGTGTGTCCAAATTCGACCAATCAGATGGGCCCTTACCATCTTTATACCCGCCTCCCAAGTAGGTGATAATGCTATTGGCTAGACTGGGCCATGTAATGTTAATATTAATTTTTATTTATGTGGTGTTTCCACTACATACCATTTTATTTAAGGCCTGTACACTTTGTTTAAACGTATTTTCTTATTTCAATTTTGTTTAACAGATGCTCTTGTTTTAAGACACTCTTGATGAGTGTATGGTTACATGTAAATGAAAAGTCATCTTTGAAAGAAATTCATATTGTGTTGGCAGGTCTACGGTAACAGCAAACCAGAAATCTGAATATCTGCTGAGGGTTTTAAATCATTCATAACGTTTTGAAGTCTTAATATTTAACGTTCTATATAACGTTCTATTTAACTTCCTTGACATGTTGTTTCTTTTTAGCCTGAATTAGATTTAATTAGATCAGATGAATATATATTACCTGTTTATTTTAGTATGATCATTACATATTTAAAAGAATTTGTTAAATAGCTAATAATAATAGTAATTTAAAAGGCATTTCTATAGGGAAATCGCAATATTCAAATGCAGTTTTGAATTCCTCAACCACTTCAAATGTACATTTCTCTACACGGGAGGTCACGGGAATCGTCTACATTTACGGCATTTACCAGACACCCTTATCCAGAGCGACTTACAGTCAGTAGTTACAGGGACAGTCCCCCCCTGGAGACACTCAGGGTTAAGTGTCCTGCTCAGGGACACGATGGTAGTAAGTGGGGTTTGAACCTGGGTCTTCTGGTTCGTAGGCGAGTGTGTTACCCACTAGGCCACTACCAGCCCAGAATCGTGGCCTTTGGTCAGGGGGAGTCCCGGAAAAGACGTGGAACCCTGACGCGAATGCTGGACCGCTGTGCTGTTACCCGGCAGGAAACGAGAACCAGATTAATATTCCGGCGCCGAGATGGCCGGATAAGGGAAATCGCGTTACGGGGATGGTGCGGCTGTTCGTGAGATGTGGCGGCGCGATAGCGCTTATTTTGGGAGCCGATCAGAGGCGCGTAACGCGATCGGCTTTGATCCGCGGCCGCCAGTCACCTGCAGGAGCCGCCGCCTCCTTTGATGGCTGGCGCGGGTTAATCAGCTCCTCTGGCGCCGTTCTGAACTTCTCAGGCTCGTCGGGAACTACGTTGACATTTGGGAACCCTTTCATTAAAGGAAGGGCAGGGAGGTGAGAGGGCGGGCGGGCGAGCGAACACCGGTGGGTAATGAGGAGGAGGAGGAGGAGGATGAAGGGTGTCTTTATTCAGATTCCTGCCATTACTGTCCGTCTCTTCGGCCATTAAAGGGCTCGGAGTGTCACTTCCCGGTCTGCCTCTTCATTAATCTTCCGTTCCATGAGTACCGACGTCCGGAGCGCTCCGATACGTGATTGGCGGCCTGGAAAATTCTTATTTATATTTTATTCGTCACATACACACTGATACGCGGTGAAATGCTTTAGCGACTGATATATTGCAAATATTGCAAACATAACCAAATATTACATCTTATATTATGCCTTTAACATAAAATATAAAATATGTGTAACAGCAAGGTATAAAGTGAAAAGATTGTGTGGGGGGGGTTGAGTCCAGAGTGATTGAAAGTGGAAGTGCTGGAGTGTGTTAGAGTTCTGTACTGTGTAGTGTAGCCTGCGGGAAGAAGCTCCTCCTCATCCTCTCTGTGTTGGACGTCCATGATCGCAGCAGAGAGAACAGTCCATTTTTGGGGTGGCCGAGGTCCTTCACGTAAGCGGAAGGTTGCCGGTTCGAATCCCCGAGGTGGACAAATTCACACGGGTTGAGTATCTGACGCATCAGCAAATGTGGGTTCGATCGTTCTCTTTGTCGGCCGCTGGTTTTTATTGATATTGTAACGATTATTTAAAAAAACAAGGATGTTTTATAAATGTGTGTGTGTGTGTGTGTGTGTGTGTGATTATAAAAATGTTTAATCCCACTAACCTACGTGGGTGCATATAAAAGCGTACAGACACGTGCTGACGTCTTTGCTGGATACCGTGTGGTTCAGTCGATTGACCTTATTTGGGTTGTGCGTGTGGGGGCGTCTTCATTGATCCTTTGCACGCCAACAGATGCTAAATGGGATTTAAAATCCCCCCTTTTTAAACGTACCTGTTAAACATTCCTACATACCTACACATATTTCTATGTTATGTTTTACCTTAAAGGCAAAAAAGTGTAATATTTGGTTATGTTTGCAATATTTGCATATTGGTTCATTGTATACTTGCAACATTTGCAATACTGTGGTCTGGATCAGTCGCTAAAGCATCTCACTGCGTATAATAACGTGTCGACATTCAGGCTGCTCGCACCGTCATCTCGCATCACACAGACCTGCAGGAGGCGCGTCTCTAATAATCTGGCCGCCGCAGATCGCCGTTTGTCTCTGGTCCGCAACGATCGTCTCTAATAAAGTGGCCATCGCGGGGAGGCGGGGCCGCTTCGGAGCCCCATGCTAACGCCTCCATCATTAAAGTGTTCGATACGCGGCCTATAATGGAGTCGTCAGCGACAGGCCGTCCGTTGGCCCCGCCTGCTAATGAGCTCGTTAAGCCGCCAGGTCGCCTCGCCGCCATCGAGCCGCGTCCCTCGACGCCGTCCCTCCGAGTGGACGCCGCAGCCGCGTCCCGCCGATTGATTCCGGCCCCGACCGATACCGTAGCGAAGTGGTCGTTGATGGATGAGCGTGGAGGTCCTCCGATTTGAAGATGTTCTCTGTTCTTCTTCCCCTCAGCCGTTCCACCAAACATCGCCGACCTGAAGAACCTGGAAGTTCTGAACATGTTTAACAACCAGATCGAGGATCTGCCGACCCAAATCAGCAGCCTGCAGAAGCTCAAGCACCTCAACCTCGGGTGGGTGAGCCCGCAGGACGCCTCCCACAATGCATCTCTCCACTCCCACGCTGCACTTTTATTTTCGGTTGAAATGGTTCGGTTTTAAGGGGCGGAGCTTCACGTTGGTGAACGCCACGTCGGCGTCTTCGTCAGGTTCTCCGCTCTGTTCCCGTTTCTGCTCACATCTCGACCCGCTTATCCCTGCGGTCCTGCCTCTGATTGGCTCGTTTCACACGTTGCCATGGTGAAATTTTTATACGGACCAATCCGAGAGCATCTATCCGCCGGGCAGGATTCGCGCGGTTCTGGAACACAATTTTTACCAAAGGCTGGAGTTTAATTCGAGTTTCTAGAACTTTCCGTCTGTTTATCTTTGTCTTTTCTGCTCGTATTGTTCTGAGCCGCGGTCGCCGCCCTCCAGGGCCAACCTCCTGGCAGGGGGCGTGTCCCCGGGGAGAAAGTCACGCGGGATTAAAGCGGTGCCGCTCCACCGCATATCGATTTCCCGTCTGAGGCGTCGTCTCCAGCCGTAATCTTCCAAACATAATCTGGCCTGGTGTATTCCGTCCCGTACGTCCCTAACGCGCGCGCGTGTGTGTGAGACAATTGGAGCACTCGGGTGTGTGAGTGTGTCCATCTGTACCTGATCTCGTTTGTCGAGAACAATCCCGCCATCCTGTAATTGCTTCGCGAGACGCCCCGTTCAATCAGGTTCTTTGTTTTTTCAAATCCGCTGTGTGTGTGTGTGTGTGTGTGTGTGTGTGTGTGTGTGTGTGTGTGTGTGTTTAGCTCCTGTCACCACATTGCAATTTGTCTTTTGATAATGAAAGAGTTGTGGACACGAACCCAGAGAGGTGACATGAAGGAGAACCGCGGATAAATCCACCAACAGAAGGTTCTAGCGTTTCTGACCTCGACTCTCACCCTCTTCTTATCCAGCAAGGTCACTTGTGTTGTGTGTGTGTGTGTGTGTGTGTGTGTGTGTGTGTGTGTAGAATGAACAGGATGAGTTCTCTGCCCAGAGGTTTCGGTTCCCTCCCTGCCCTGGAGGTTCTAGATCTGACCTACAACAACCTGAACGAGTCGTCGCTGCCCGGGAACTTCTTCTACCTCAGTGAGTCCAACACACACACACACACCCCCACACACCCGCATCCAGGAGGCTTTATGTGTCGTTTCCATGGCGATTATCTGTCATTTCTGTGCAGGGGGGATTTTACCACTTTACCATATTAAGGTGGAACATCCAGAAATTTCTGTCCACTCCTCAGCCAATCGCGTTCGAGATCAGGAACATCCTCAAACTGGAGCGCAGATGCATTTACAGACTGATATTAGGTCGTCGTCATCATCTCCATCATGATCATTAGTGTCGTATCTCCTCATCAAGCTCCCTGGATCTGTGTGTGTGTGTGTGCGTGTGTGTGTGTGTGTGTGTGTGTGTGTGTGTATTTAATCTGCCTACAGTCTATTTATCAGCCCAGCCCGAGGTTCACTACTGATGCATGCAGCGCATTAAGCGTCTGGCTGATTAATGAGCGAAGTCCCTGTGATTAAAGACAATCAGAGGCGGTGTGGGAGGGGGTCAGGCTGATCAGGACCAGGAACGTTCCGGAAAGGGACCGCATGTCTCATCTGAGAACAAGTTTATTATCCTGGATAGAATGAGATATATATATATGTGTGTGTGTGTGTGTGTGTGTGTCCATCGTTGGGCCAGAAGGTTGCGGGTTCGAATCCCAATCCGACATGGTGCCACTGGGGTCCCCTTGATGAAGGTCCTGTCCCCACACACTGCTCCCCGGGCGCCCTTCATGGTGCCCACTGTCACAAGGGTGATTGTTAAATACAGAGGACACATTTATATATAATATTTCAGATTAGGTTATTTCATAAAGTTGGGTGAAATTAGTGATGGTTGAATTCTGATTATGCTGCAATAAATGTATTGATCCACCACACATAAAAACATAATGTATTCAGAAAACGTTTAGAATTCATTATTTTAAGTAGCTTTATTATGCTTTCTTTTGCATAATGATGTTGTCAGAGCATCAGCAAGAATCCAAATGAGCATTTGAGATTAAATTTTTTGATATTGCAGTATTTGTATTCTAAAAGTATTCCCTTGTTTTTTTGTATTCCGAATACACCTTTTAAAATGCAGCTGGAGACTGCAAAGGGAAAACTTCACTGTTACATGCGTTCCATGGATTAGTGCTCTGCAGTCAGATGCACTTTGACCTTTTTAAGTTGTTTTTGCGTTGGGCCAGACCTCACTAAACGTGGCGTTTTTCACGTTTAGACACAGGTGTGTGCGCGTGTGTCCACGTCCAAGCAGTAAATCCTGGCGAGTGTGCGCGTGCATTAATCAGTGCCGCGCGGCCGTATCGATCAGGCGGTGGCCGGGCCTGCCGTACCCCCGAACCCTCGCTCACATCTGCCCCTCCCCTTTTCCAGCCACCCTGCGCGCACTCTATCTCAGTGACAACGACTTCGAGACGCTGCCCGTCGACATCGGCAAGCTGGCCAAGCTGCAGATCGTGAGTCATTTATCCCCGTTCCCCGACTCCCCGCAAATCGATTCCCTTAAACGGCCACTTTCTGCTCGTGCGTGTGTTACTTTAACACCGAAAATATGTAAAAGTGTGTTATTACACGTCCATTACTCACCAAAATGACAAAGAAGACTTTAAAAGGGCATGTTTCTCCACGCCGCTGACGTGTGTCTGTCTGTCTGTCTGTCTTCAGTTGAGTCTGAGGGACAACGACCTCGTCTCTCTGCCTAAAGAGGTGGGTGACCTGACCCAGCTGAAGGAGCTGCACATCCAGGGCAACCGTCTGACCGTCCTGCCCCCCGAGCTGGGTAACGCACACACGCACGCACACACACACACCACGTTTTACTCCGCCCCCGACCGCCAAATTACCTCCGCAAGTGTTAATGAGCCACAGAAACCCGGTGTCACGTTCCGGTCGCCCGTATTCGTACGACCGATGTCTCTCAAATTCTAATTTTATTCGTCACGTACGCAGTCGCACACGGTACGATACGCAGTGAGATGCTTTAGCGACTGTTACAGACCACAGTATTGCAAATATTGCAAGTGTACAATTAACCAATATGCAAATATTGCAAACGTAACCAAATATTAAACGTTTATGCCTTTAACATAAAATATAAAATATGTGTAACAGATCTCTCGGGAGACAGGGCGTGGCAGGACTCTCCTGTTATATTGGAAGCATCAGTGAAGTGTGTGTGTGTGTGTGTGTGTGTGTGTGCGCGTGTGTGTTCTTCACACACCAGGAGGGCCTAATTGGCCTTAAAATGTAGCAGAAGACCCTCAGAACGACCTGACATCAGACCGTAGAAACTCTACAAATACTCATATAAACACAGACACACATTAAACTGCAGAATCTATACGAGTACCCGCCATGTGCACAGCGGCCGCCCGCCTGAGTGACTCTAATTGATATTTTAATAAACGAGTAACGGCCTGATGGCGGCGCCTGATTGGCGGTTGGAGTCCGATTGTCCACGTCTGTGTGTGTGTGAGTGTGTTTCGGTGTGTTCCCTCCTCTCTGCCGCTTATTAGGACCCCGCTGTCATGTCCTAATCCTTCCTCGCTCTGCTCGACCTCGTTAGGTCTGTCGGGGAGAGAGAGGGAGCGAGGGGGGGAGTAAGAAGGTAGAGAATAGGAGGAGGTATAAATAACTCCGCCCCTGTTGGTTGTGCTTTCTGTGCCGAGGGTCTGTTGAGTTGAACCGGGCCAACCGCCGCTGATCACAAGCGATTTAATGATCTCTCTCCCTCGTCTCCCAGGCAACCTGGACCTGACCGGACCTAAGCAGGTCTTTAAGGCGGAGAATAACCCCTGGGTGACGCCCATCGCCGACCAGTTCCAGCTGGGCGTGTCTCATGTGTTTGAGTACGTCCGCTCCGAGACGTACAAATAGTGAGTCGCTGTCCTGCTTCTAATTACGTCTGTAGGAGTGTGTGTGTGTGTGTGTGTGTGTGTGTGTGTGTGTGTGTGAGTGTGTGTGTGTGTGAGACCTGCTCGGTGCTTCTTGGTTAAAATGTTCTCATATCAGTCAGTTTCATTGTGTATGTAAAGTTGAATTTCATGGTAATAACATGGTAATAACACAGATTGTGTGCGTGTGTTTAGGTCTATCTGGGTTGCACTTGGTGTTTTGACCCTCTTCTCAAATTAGTGTCTTACACACACAAACACACACACTTCCTGAAATGCCCTCACACTTCCCAGGTTTGACAGCAACTTCCTGCCTCTGTTGCGCCGCTGCAGCCGTGACCCCTGATCAGCTGCCTCAGAGGCCGTATCCCACAATCCCCCTGCTCGGGAGGGCTGCTGGGAAGTGATGGATGGGCCAATAAGACGGTGTAAAACATGGCTGGCCGGCGGCTGTGCAGGGGGGCCTCAGAGCATTAAATAGACCATCACACCTCCTTCATATAAAATCCCGACATTCCGCTCGGAATACCGGCCCCAGTCTCCAGAATACAGTCTCGGGGTCTCCGAGGACAGGAAGTGAGGGGCTGCCGGTTCCAAATCCTCAGCAGACTTGAGTGGTGTTAGCCGGACGTCTCTTGGTGGAGTGTAGATCATCTCAGGCTTCAGGACTGGACTTAACAATGATCAGTTTTATAATGGTGGGATTTACATTAATGGCATTTACCAGACGGCCTTATCCAGAGAGAGTAGTTACAGGGACAGTGTCCCCCTGGGGACACTCAGGGTTAAGTGTCTTGCTCAGATGTTAGTAAGTGGGATTTGAACTTGGGTCTTCTGGTTCACAGGTGAGTGTGTTACCCCACTAGGCTACTAGCACCCTGGGATGTTGTAGGTATCTAGACTACTACTACTTATCATATGTCATTATTTTTTACCCGCTTATTGAAATCAGCTGAATTTTATTGAAGCTGTTTTAATTGTGATTGGCAATTTATAGTAAAACCATTTCAAAAGTAAGTCTATATTCAGCGTCATATATGGAAGCTCCACTAGGTGGCGCTGCCTGGTGAATATGAGGCATCATGACAGACTGCAGTAAACGCAGAGAAAAGTAAAGGAAACGGCCGCATGCGCCAGCAGGGGACGTGATGAAGAGTGCGGTTCGGAAAAAGCCGACTGATCCGGTTGAAGTTTAGGGATGAATTCCGGCTTCTGCACAACTTCCCAATCCCCTCCGACAGGAAGGCGGACAAATCCTCCTCCTGCACCGTTTAACCGCGAACCGCACACTGGAACTGATCTAACCCTCCAAAGCCTTGTGTGTGTGTGTGTGTGTGTGCGAGTGTGTGTGTGTGTGTGTCTGTGTGTGCGCGAGTGTGTTTGTGTGTGTGTGCGCACGTGTGTTTGTGTGTGTGTGTGTGTCTCTGTGTCTGTCTGTGTGTGTGCGTGTGTGTATGTGTGTGTTTGCATGTATGTGTGTGTGTGTGTGTGTGAGTGTGTTTGTGTGTGCGCGAGTGTGTTTGTGTGTGCGCACGTGTGTTTGTGTGTGTGTGTGTGTGTGTGTGTCTCTGTGTCTGTCTGTGTGTGTGCGTGTGTGTATGTGTGTGTTTGCATGTATGTGTGTGTGTGTGTGCGAGTGTGTTTGTGTGTGTCTGTGTGTGCGCGAGTGTGTTTGTGTGTGTGTGCGCACGTGTGTTTGTGTGTGTGTGTGTCTCTGTGTCTGTCTGTGTGTGTGCGTGTGTGTGTGTGTGTGCATGCATGTGAGTGTGTCTGTGTGTGCGCACGTGTGTTTGTGTGTGTGCGCTTCTTTTCTACAGTTAATATGTAACGTCATTGAAAAGTGTCATTTTGCCGCATCATCGTGATGGCGGTGGTGACGTGTGTGTGTGTGTGTGTGTGTTTTTGTGTTATCGGTTTTATCAGCGCTGTTCTTGCATTGATTTCTGCTCCCCCGCTGCGCTCGGTGGTCGATTTCGTTCGCGCCGCTGATCGCAGACTGTCGTGGCCGGAGAGCGGCAGGCGATAAATCGTTCCGTCAGATGATGATGATGATGATGGTGATGGTGATGAAGTTTTATTCGTCTCTCCAGGCGAGCAGGTGACCAGGTTTACTGTTTGGGTGTTGAAGTTCGGGTTTAACAATTATTGAATCAGAGCGTCAGTAATTCGGTTCTTCTACGCTGGAACCGGCCCGGCTGGGTGGAGGTTCTCCTCAACGTGATAAACTGGTTCTCATCATGAAGGAACCTTTACGACGTGACGGAAACGAGACGTAAAAAAAGACTAAAATAAACCCGGTGCTTCTTCTTATTAGTTAAGTAGACTTTCATCTAAAATGCGATTTTCCTACGACGTGAAGAAGATGATAAAATGTCCGCTGGACTCGACTGAAAGTAAAATAACTCCGGCCGTGTCGGTTTTCGGGCGGACGCTCTCATTAGCATCTGGGAAATGTGCTTGTTCACCCGGTCATGGCCGGAATAATTGTTCTGGCCCGAGACCTCGATGTCCCATTAGGGGGGAGATGTCAGGACCCGGCGGCTGTGGGGCCGTGGACGGCGGGAAGAGAGCCGCTGTTGTTTCACCGTGTGTGTGTGTGTGTCCTCGGCGCACAGTGCCGTCTCTGTCCCGCTTCCCCCTCCATCGCCGCGTCCACCCGGTTCTTCTCGCATCTGAACCCGAACATCATGGAAATGAGCTGCAGGGCCGCGCCGTGAATAGTAACGCCGCTCTTCTGGGGTCTCAACGTTCTGCCACGGTTTTTACTCCCCGGTTACGCCGAGTTTAATAAAGGACCTGCGCATTTTAAAAGTCGAGAATTAAAACCTGGCGGTTGGAAACGTTCCAAATCCCATTTACATTTCCAGCATTTACCAGACGCCCTTATCCAGAGCGACTTACAGTCAGTAGTTACAGGGACAGTCCCCCCCTGGAGACACTCAGGGTTAAGTGTCTTGCTCAGGGACATGATGGTAGTAAGTGGGGTTTGAACCTGGGACTTCTGGTTCATAGGCGAGTGTGTTACCCACTAGGCTGCTACCCCCCCATTTATCATAAACAGATCATAAACATTTCATAAAGCTACAACATTTAAAATTCGGCCCAGCCAGAAAACTGCGGTCTGACAATCGAATTCTTCTTGATCTTAATGCTGTATTTTATCCTATAATCGCAGCAGCATTATTGTACGTGTGTGTGTGTGTGTGTGTGTGTGTGTGTGGTGGGGGGGGGGGGGGGGGGGGGGCTCATATCAGACAAGGTGTTAACGGAGCAGCACACGCCAACATGCACCAACAGTTTCATTCACACCTGCCTTAATGTCCTTCAGCACACACACACACTCTCACACACACACACACACACACACACAGCGTCCATCCGTCCGCCCGGTGGCCAGTCGGACCCGAAGTGTCACTAACCGGCGATGAAATGTTCAGTCAGCTGGAGAGTTTCTCCTGGTTCAGGTTGAGGGTCGGCAGCTCGGGGTTTTTCTGTCGTCTGATTTCCCGCTTGTGTGTGTGTCAGTGAGTGTGTGAGTGTGTGTGTGTGTGTCAGTGAGTGTGTGTGTGTGTGTGTGTCAGTGAGTGTGTGTATGTGAGTGAGTGAGTGTGTGTGTGTGTGTGTGTGTGTGTCAGTGAGTGTGTGAGTGTGTGTGTGTGTGTGTGTCAGTGAGTGTGTGTGTGTGAGTGAGTGAGTGTGTGTGTGTGTGTGTGTGTGTCAGTGAGTGTGAGTGAGTGAGTGTGTGTGTGTGTGTGTGTGTGTGTGTGTCAGTGAGTGTGAGTGAGTGTGTGTGTGTGTGTCAGTGAGTGTGAGTGAGTGTGTGTGTGTGTGTGTGTCAGTGAGTGTGTGTGTGTGTGTACCTGCCCTGCATATTTCATACAGTGTCTTGTTAACCTGACAGAAGAATCTGTGATCTGACAGGAAGTTGCTGCCGACTCGTGGAACATTAACACATTAACATACTGAACATACACGCGCATCTTTTATTCATCTCCGCTGTCCTCCTTGTCCTCCTCGTCTCCTGTAATTCCTGCTGGTTACGTCTGTGCGCGTGTCTCGGGGGAGACGCCTGGTTAAGTGAGTGGGAGGAGTGGTCTGACCCCGCTGTGGCCCGGTGGTTCTCCTCCGAATGAAGCCAGGCCTGGACCCTGCCTGGACCCTGCTGATCCCACCCGTTCATCTGGTGGCAGAGAGACGCGTGTGTTTCCACTCGTCTCGCCTGCATTTGTTCATTCCGCACGTGCTCAGAGCAGCTCCGGGAGAGGGGCATGCTGGGAAGCCCCGCCCCACCACGATCACTTCAGTTGCGTTGCTGGGTGGTAGTAGCCTAGTGGGGTAACACACTCGCCTGTGAACCAGAAGACCCAGGTTCAAACCCCACTTACTACCATCGTGTCCCTGAGCAGGTCTCCAGGGGGGGGGCTGTCCCTGTAACTACTGCACGTGTTGCACGTGTTGTCCATCTTTTAGAACAGGATTTGATGTGATTGATGTCATCGTCGATTCTGCTGATGACTCCATTTCTTTATCAATTTCTGGATCGATGTTTGAAGGCCTACCAAGATGTTCAGGGTTAAAGCAGCAGTTTCATGGTCTCCTTAAATGCAAATATCGACATTCTACATTCGGAACCACCCAACCTGGCAACACGGCCTGTCTCTTTCCTCACGCCACCATTCTTTTTTTTACCCTAGTGGGCCACGGTTCTGATCTGAAGGATCTTCAGTCGGGCTCTTCATCCCTCTCTGTCTACTGCTTTATGTCTTTAGTTTTAATGAAACGTTCCTCCCGGATCCACTTCCTGTCGGGATTCTTGTCGACCTCTGTGAACCGGAGCCGCTCGGAACGCTCGGCACACAGGAGGCCACGTTGCTTCTCATTAGTCCGGCGAAGGTACCGGTTATCAGTCACGCCCCTCCGTGACGAGGACTCGTTCTTTCTGGACCAAGTCAGCGGCCGTCCTGTCCTCTGCAGTCTCCGGAAATTCGAGGGGACGCTGTGACGCTGAGAACTTGAACTCCACCTGAAGGTCTCCTCCATGCCAGAACTTGGCCGATCGGGCCCCGGTCAGCGGAACGGTCGTCCGACCCCATTTAATCACTGTCTCTTGATCACATCGAGCAGCAGGATGGATTTCCTGTGGCCTTGTTGGTGTGTGTTGGGTTTAATGGTGTGAGGAGTGTATGCACACGGTTCTCCGACGGTAATAATCTCTCCAAGTGGAACTACGAGCAAGTTTAACCTGAAAGGAACGGTGGAGGAGGGAAGGAGGCTTGACCTTGGGCTGCTTGTTGCCAGATTGGGTGGATTTGGGTTTAAATTTAGGGAACCGTTTGTTGTTGAGAAGCCCAATTCTGGCAACTCTTGGCACAAGGTCGAGCCTCCTTTCTTCCTCCACCGTTCCCTTAACTTCTCATTTCCTCCCAATTGATGTTAGTGAACATGTCCCAATCGCAGCATCTGCTGTAGAGGACCGAAATGTTACAGCAACTGTGACGCCTGCAGTGGAGAGGAGAGTAGACCTACGATCAGCAAACCAAAAATTTTAATTAAAACATCATGGTTCCGGCAGAAATGTTCATCTACATTTTCAACTGAAGCACACCCTGGTCCAACTGAGAAGATAATTCAACAAGAATCTATAGAAAAAGTCATTTGGTAGCTGGTAGAATGGTAGAAACTTCTTGTTTTTTTGGACTGTGGTTTATTGGGAATGTAGCCGAAAGAGAGTTCCAGAGCGCCTCTCTGCTCTGTGTGTGTGTGTGTGTGTGTGTGTGTGTATATGCGGAATGTATAATTTTATACATGTGAAGCCGGTCCGCCATGCTGGTCGGCTCTGCACCAGCGGACAGGAGAAGTTCATTAAGCGGGTGTTCTGCAGGGTGCTCTCTCCGGCCACTTCGCCTTTTTAAAAACCGTTTTAAAAGCACCACGTCTGATCGATGAGTTGAGCTTTTTTCTCACATTCATCATGAGCAGAAGCCACAAAGACTAAACCCCCCAAACACACACACACACACGTTAAACACACACATATAAATAGATCCAGAATGCGCACACACACCGAGCGTCTGTAAGTGAGATTAATTAACCCGAGTGGAATTGAGGACGAGCGTAAGAAAGTCGGAGGCCACATCAAGAATCAGATTCCATTAAGTGGGCAGCGGCGTTCCCGGTTTTAATTGGCTTTAAGCGCTCGCTGGGACGGCCGTCAGCGCCGCCCCCTCTCAGACGAATGGGAAATGTTTCGACGTTGCGGTGGGCCGTGGCGACCGTGCTAGGGTGGTAGTAGCCCAGTGGGTAACACACTCGCCTATGAACCAGAAGACCCGGGTTCGAATCCCACTTACTACCATTGTGTCCCTGAGCAAGACACTTAACCCTAAAAAATTGCTCCAGGGAGACTGTCCCTGTAATACTGATTGTAAGTTGCTCTGGATAAGGGCGTCTGATAAATGCTGTAAATGCGACGGTGGTGTTGTAACGAGGCCACCGCGGCCTCATCGATCCCTGCTCTTCACGGTGTTGGGGATGGGTGCTGCGGCCGAGGCAGAACAACAGCACACTTTCCGTTTCTCAATAATTTGATCAGTCACGATTAATGACTGTAGTAACGGGATGATTAGTGCGTCTCGAGTCTCGAGGTCAGAGGTGATCTGCGGTGATCTCTCCATGGATCCGATTTTTAGCGTCTGGCCCGTACGTCTCCTCAGTATTCTCTCCACGCCCGGCAGTCATGTCAGTCCGCTGGGACGCTGTCAGAGCGAAAACGCTCCAGTGATCCACATTCCCATTTTATTCTGCACTCACCGCGCCCCCTGCCACACGCACCGCGCCCCCTGCCACACGCCCCCCCTCAACGCATGTAAAACAGCCCCAATTTACTCCTGACACCAGCACGCATCTGTCAACACTGATCCTTCAGAGCTCATTTAGTCCGAGGCAGGGGAGCCGCGCCTCCTCAACGTGTTTTAAACTCAATCAGTGCAACGGTAGCTCCAGGTAACGCCGCGTCACTCGACGTAACGCAACGGCGCGTCACACGACGTAACGCAACGTAACGCAACGGCGCGTCACACGACGTAACGCAACGCAACGCAACGGCGCGTCACTCGACGTAACGCAACGGCGCGTCACTCGACATAACGCAACGCCGCGTCACTCGCCGTAACGCAACGGCGCGTCACTCGACGTAACATAACGCAACGGCGCGTCACTCGACGTAACGCAACAGCGCGTCACTCGACGTAACGCAACAGCGCGTCACTCAACGTAACGTAACGCAACAGCGCATCACGCGCCGTAACGCAACGGCGCGTCACTCGACGTAACGCAACAGCGCATCACGCGCCGTAACGCAACGGCGCGTCACTCGACGTAACAGCCCGTCACTCGACGTAACGTAACGCAACGGCGCGTGACTCGACACAACGGCGTGTCACTCGACGTAACGCAATGTTACTCTACAACAACAACAACATTTATTTCTTATATAGCCCAAAATCACATACAGTATGTCTCAATGGGCTTTTACAGGCCCTACAGTTGACCCCCCCCACACTTGACCCTTCTGCACACAAGGAAAAACTCCACACAAAAAACTCTAGGAGAGAGAAAAAAAAGAAAGGAAGAAACCTTGGGAAGGAGTGATACAGATAGGGACCCCCTTCCAGGGTAGAGTGAGCCTGCAAATAGTCAGTGCAGGGTTGGATATGATATAATAATAAGTCCTACAGTTGTAGGGTTGGAGAAGTCCAGGATGTATTCTGTGTCATGGTCTAGATTATGTGTCCATAATGATGTTACTGGTCCATTTGAAGATCCCTGAAGCTGTAGTTGTAACGGTGGTGGTGGCTGTGGTGACCCTCTGGTTTGTTTCATGTTTTGTCCTTGTAAAGCAGTTGTCAGGAACCAGGATGTATCTGCTTGTCTCTTCACTGGGGTCTGCCAGTAGTCTGGACGCTTGATTCCGTGTCTCGGAGAAAAACAAACAGAAGCAGCGGCAGACGGTTGCACTGTACGACCGATACTGAAATATGTGGTTATAATGGTATATTGGTGCTACAGTGGCCCGCTACCCTAACTAGGACAGCCTAACTGGTGAATTTAACTTTGTCTGTGTATAACAGGGGGACTCTGTGATAAACTGGACTTTATAATTGGCACTGCGTCAAAATCAAGTGAAATGAGGGTCTAGGACTTTAGCAAAAAGCCAGAGAAAACAGAGAGGTTTTGAGATTGGATTTAAACACTGAGACTGTGTCTGAGTCCCGGACACTGACAGGCAAGCTGTTCCACAACTGCAGAGCTCTACGTAACAAAACGACATGACACGATAGTCAACGTAATGTAACGTAACTGAAATTTGTCCCCCTTATGACGTCATAAGGGGAAAGGTTACCACCTGTTTCTCATGCTTTTTCTGCACAGAGAATTTCCCGCCCCTCCCCTAAAACATTATCTCCACCGACCGTCGTGGCTTCCAAACGTGTGAAGCATTACAGTTGCTTGGTGATTGGATGTAAAAATGTGCAGAAATGTTTTTTGTTTTTTTTTTTTTACTCTGAAGGACCAGTTTAATTGTTTTCTTGAAAAAAATGTAATAACCATAATTTTTATGGAAAAACGACTTTTTTTTTGCGGCAAGTGTTGACTTAATTTCCACAAACTTCTTCTGGCCGCTCTCCTCCTCATTAGCATTTAAAGCTACAGACACGGAAACGGCGCGTCCTGGGAAAACTGAATTTCTGAATTTTGGAAAGAGACTTCAGATACAGTATTAGGGGACCAACAAGCAATAAAAAAAATAATGTCGGGGGACCTTTTAATGTGCAGCCATCAGTCAACAACACAGCAAAACTACTCCTGACAAATCTGTAAAATATTCGTATAACTGCTGATATTATTGATATTTTTATTCCTGTCAATTTCTCCACAATTGTTAGCAAAGATCGTCTGATTTGGTGTGGAATTGCACCGCTTCAGATTCTCCTTGTGATTGACTAGTCTTGCTAAGAGGCCCGGAGCCCTGAGGTACCATCTGATCTCAGATCAGGATTAATCCGTGGCAGAGAAACCGCCCCTGCGCTCAGAAGCTCTGCTCTGTGTTTCCAGAAATAACCACTGACCCGTGAGCAGATGAGAAGAGTTGTTCTGAGCGCTTGTGATGCAGGAACCGTGAAAGAAAGAACTGCTTTCCCTCTCCTCTTCCTCCTCCTCCTCCTCCTCCTCCTCCTCCACCCTTCAGAAAGTTCATTTGAATTTTTCTCCACCGCATTTAAATAGTTTTAGCGCCGCCGCTTCTGCATGAGCCCGTGAGTTTGAAGCGGTTCTCGTCCCTTTCAGGCTTCTGTGTCCTCTGGGCGGGTTGCTTCACGGCCAGATCTTTGAAGGATGGGGAGGCATCGCCATGACGACGGCCCTCGGGCCCAAGGACCAGAACTTGCGTCCAGGACGGAGTGCAGACACACACTCCGCATCCTTGGCCTGCGAGCAGCTCCGCATCCGTCTCCTCCGCCGCCACGCTGCTCCGTATCGAGCGATTTCCGTTTTTGTGACAGTAGATTTTTTTCCCTCCGTCTCTGAAAACTCATCCATCAGGACATGGCGGCACTCCGTCACCGACAGGCGGCTTGTTAGTGGGACGCGGCGAGCTCCGTATCGACAGAATGAGTAATTCTGCTTTTCCTGTAATTGAGCGCCGATCGTCACCCTTCACTCCCCCCCCGATCCCGAGTCCGTCTGGCGTCTCGGGCGCCTTCGCTACACCGGAATCGTTGAAAAACTTCAGGACGGGGTTCTCTAGCAGAACCCGTCTTCTGAGGAGTCATTTTAACGTGTTTGTTAGTCGGTGAAAAGTTGAAGTCGGCTCGCTCGCTCTCCCTCTGTGTGTTTGTGTTTGTGTGTGTGTGTGTGCGTGTGTGCGTGTGTGTGTGTGCGCGTGTGTGTGTGCGCGTGTGTGTGTGCGTGTGTGTGTGTGCGTGTGTCTGTGTGTGTGTGTGTGTGCGTGCGTGTGCGTGTGTGTGTCGGGATCTTGGCTCCTCCAGACGTGACGGAGCGCTCGGGCCTCTGCTGGAGGATCAGTCTCCCCCCAGAGGGGTGTTCTGTCCTCGTCCCAGTCAAAAAAGGCGGGGGGTCTCGGTCCCCCGGGACAACAGTTTGAGAAAGACGAGCGTCACTTTACCCAACTTCACTGCCACCGTATGGCTGCTCTCCATGTGTGTGTGTGTGTGTGTATGTGCGCGCACGTGCGCGTGTATGTGCGTGTGTGTGTGAGAGTGTGCGTGCGTGTATGTGAGTGTGCGTGCGTGTGTCATGTGTATGTATGTGTGTGTGTATATGTGCGTGCATGTGTGTGTGTGTGTGTGTGTGTGTGTGTGTGTGTGTGTGCGTGCGTGTGTGTGTGTGTGTGAGAGTGTGCATGCGTGTATGTGAGTGTGCGTGCGTGTGTCATGTGTATGTATGTGTGTGTGTATATGTGCGTGCATGTGTGTGTGTGTGTGTGTGTGTGTGTGTGCGCGCGTGTGTGAACCGCAGAGGTTGGAATCCCATTTAAGCTGTTTCTTGTAAACGAGTGCGGTAGAGTAATTGGACCCCCGTCTACCGGCTCCGTTCGGCGGAGCCTCATTTCGTGCCTCCACTCATGTTTCATGTGGAATTTAGACTCATTTTCTCTCATTATGGTTCGTTGTTGGTGCGTCGTTTTGTCCTCTAGTGATCAAGTTGGAACGGCGTACAGCAAAATTCCCAAAATAACCAGTACAACATCATCCAAGTCCACAGCATCATAAAACGTACACGTGTAATAAGACGTATGAATCAGCTACATAAACACGTTAGCACAAAATGTATTTTTTACATTTCAAATTAAAGCCAATAATTCTTAAGCAAAGCAGTCACACGATCATTGAAATTCTTATATAAAATATGTACTCACAGAAAAAAAAAAGACCTCGAAGGTCATGAATTAGCTACTTAAAGACGTGATTTTTTTTTTTTTACAAATTGGAATTACATTAGTTTACTAATTTACTAATAAATTAGTTTACTATAATTAGAGTTTTCTGGGTGCCGTGATTTGAGATCAGGTGACCGATAGGTGACCACCAGGATCCAGTCTGTCAGCTCCTCGTCTCCTCACCACCACCATTTCATGTCTGCTGGGCGTGTGGAGACCCCTCATCTCTTCCCCTGTCACTCTGCAGAGTCCATGAGTGGCTCTTACATGGGCAGGGGGCTGGTGGAGCAGAACGCTTCTCCCTCGGCCCCGCCCGCCAGGTCGCCGTAAAAAACCGCTTGCGTTGTCTGTTGTGTCTTGCAGCCTGTACGGACGCCACATGCAGGCCAACCCGGAGCCGCCGAAGAAGAACAACGACAAGTCGAAGAAGATCAGCCGCAAGCCCCTCGCCGCCAGGAACAAATGAGGGAGGAGCTCCGCCCCTCCGCAGCCCGCTGCATGTGCCTTTCCGCTTTATTTATTCACCGCAACACATTTTAAATGGCTGACAAAGTCGACATATATTCTTCATTTTACACTTTTCTTTTTTTTTTTTTTTTCTCCAAATGACCCCCCCCCACCCGTGACCGCGGCACGCCTCGCGTCTGTAGCTTTTATATTTTATGTCAAGTCCGTATTATGTGGCCTTCCGATCAGCGCCTTGCTCACCGCGCCCTTATAACCTTTATTTTTAAAATGGGGCGGGGGGGGGTATGTACATTGTTTTATCGCTTTTCTATCTCGTAACGGCACGACCAGCACCAGGGAACAAGTCATCAGAAGGCGTGTCGGGACCGATCCACAGCAGTTCATCGCTCGGGCGTCGCCAGCAGAGGCTTTAATCTTCATTGTTGCCCTTTCCTCTGTGCCACAATGTACGTTACGAATTAAAATAGTTGTTTTTGTGTGATTTAGCGTTTTTGTGTGATTTAGCGTTTTTGTGTGAGTTGCTTTATGGAGAACAGGAACTACCTTTTTATTTCTGACAGCAAGAAGATGAACTTTATAGATGTTTTTATAATCAATTTTGTAGGCATGATTGACAGCTCTCACACACCCTGTTTCCTCTTTCTGGAGGATTTAAACCCCTCCTGTCAACCTCATACCCCATGTACACAAACATGACCACGCCCACTACCAACACCAACATGCAGGTTATCAGGCGCTTTAATTCCAGTCAACGTGACCACGCCCACTACCAACACCAACATGCAGGTTATCAGGCGCTTTAATTCCAGTCAACGTGACCACGCCCACTACCGACACCAACATGCAGGTTATCAGGCACTTTAATTCCAGTCAACGTGACCACGCCCACTACCAACACCAACATGCAGGTTATCAGGCGCTTTAATTCCAGTCAACGTGACCACGCCCACTACCGACACCAACATGCAGGTTATCAGGCACTTTAATTCCAGTCAACGTGACCACGCCCACTACCAACACCAACATGCAGGTTATCAGGCGCTTTAATTCCAGTCAACGTGACCACGCCCACTACCGACACCAACATGCAGGTTATCAGGCACTTTAATTCCAGTCAACGTGACCACGCCCACTACCAACACCAACATGCAGGTTATCAGGCGCTTTAATTCCAGTCAACGTGACCACGCCCACTACCGACACCAACATGCAGGTTATCAGGCACTTTAATTCCAGTCACGTGACCACGCCCACTACCGACACCAACATGCAGGTTATCAGACGCTTTAATTCCAGTCAACGTGACCACGCCCACTACCGACACCAACATGCAGGTTATCAGGCGCTTTAATTCCTAGTCAACGTGACCACGCCCACTACCATCACCAACATGCAGGTTATCAGGCGCTTTAATTCCTAGTGAACGTGACCACGCCCACTACCAACACCAACATGCACGTTATCAGGCACTTTAATTCCAGTCAACGTGACCACGCCCACTACCAACACCAACATGCAGGTTATCAGGCGCTTTAATTCCTAGTGAACGTGACCACGCCCACTACCGACACCAACATGCAGGTTATCAGGCGCTTTAATTCCTAGTGAACGTGACCACGCCCACTACCGACACCAACATGCAGGTTATCAGGCGCTTTAATTCCAGTCAACATGACCACGCCCACTACCAACACCGACATGCAGGTTATCAGGCGCTTTAATTCCAGTCAATGTGACCACGCCCACTACCAACACCAACATGCAGGTTATCAGGCGCTTTAATTCCAGTCAATGTGACCACGCCCACTACCAACACCAACATGCAGGTTATCAGGCGCTTTAATTCCTAGTGAACGTGACCACGCCCACTACCAACACCAACATGCAGGTTATCAGTCACTTTAATTCCAGTCAACGTGACCACGCCCACTACCAACACCAACATGCAGGTTATCAGTCACTTTAATTCCTAGTGAACGTGACCACGCCCACTACCGACACCAACATGCAGGTTATCAGGCGCTTTAATTCCAGTCAATGTGACCACGCCCACTACCAACACCAACATGCAGGTTATCAGTGTTTTTATTCAGGCATTCTGATGGTGAACTAGTGAATGTGATGTTAGTGACCACGTCTTACTCGCTATGTTACATCACCGACCCACTATAGGAGGACCACGCCGGCCGGTGTGGATTTGTGGCGGTGAAATGCCGATCCTGGATGGCTTCAGCTGTCTTTATTCCTACTAAACTGGGACGAGTTTCACCATTGTGGACGGGAGATGATGTACATGACGAGCTAAAACAGGAGGAGCGTGATCCGTGAGACGGGTGATGGATCTCACACCTTTCACCATCATCCCACCTTAGGAGGCAGTGCCATGGCCGGCCAGATGACTGCTGAAGATTAGACGTGTGAGAGCTGACCTTTCAGCACTCTGAAAGCGCACTGTGTGTGTGTGTGTGTGTGTGTGTGTGTGAGTGTGTGTTGAACGTTGGTCTCCTCACACACCTCTCTACCCTGCTGCCTCTCTGTACTTTTATTAATCTCTCAGTGACGTGGCGAGGAGTTGAGCTATCATCCTCGTTCACACCCTGAATGTACACACACACACACACACTCAGCAGGCACATCTGTCCACATCTCACAGCCTGTCCAGAGTCTGGAGCCACACACAGGAGGTCCTGCACAAATGTCCTCCAGCCTCCAATTTTTTTACCCGCCTCCTCCCACTTCTCCATCTGATCGTCTGTCTTTTCTTGTTCGCACATTTTGTTTTACTCCAGGGAGTCCTAAACACACACACACACACACACACACACACACACTGTACTACAGGGTTTGACAGCAGGGAACTTCAAAAGTAAAGTCGTTCCGGAGCCGCGTTCCTCCACCCCTTGAAAGAAGTGGTGATGGTGAAGCCTGGCCGTCAGCTGATCTCCTGTACCCCGCATTCTCACCTCGGCCGTTCTCTCCTCCACCTTCTTACCTTCCTGGAGCTCCTCACATCTCAAGGACACAAAGGCTCCCCTGCTAACCAGACCCATTGATTTTTTAGTTCTTGATTTATGGGGAGGTTTGGAGGGCCTTACAGCACCTAATGGGAGAGAGAGGGGCATTGTGGGTAAATTGCAGGTGTACAGTCCAGTCCCCAAACCAGCCTGCGTACGATGTCAATTCTGACAATAGTGTTGGGTACATGTTGCTGGTACCGAACGACTGTATTCTCGTCACATGACCCAGAAAGAGGAAATAAAATATTTTTTAGAACAATTGATATTTTACTTCTGGAACGAACTGTAATTATCATCAGTATATAATATGATATTGTCTATGTGTGTGTGTGTGTGTGTGCTTATTCCAACATCTCATAAACTAATGTTTGGGGTAATGACCCTAATAAACTGAACGGTTAAATATATATCTCTATACATATTAATATGATTTTTTAAAAGATAAAGTCCCGAGGTGGTCCTCTCCCGCCCAACTACGGGGTCTCTGCGTAATGACCGCACCGGGTCTCCGGACAGCCGCGTCTCCAAGGCGCACCGAGCCACGGCGAGCTCGTTAACTTCATCCACGGAAGCTGCGCTGCTCCACGCAGCTATAATTACGTCCACGCCGGCCTGGGCGGGTGGCTGAGCGGTACGGTCCACGTCCACGGGACGTCCGCTGCTCGCCGTTTACGCGGCTCTCCGGTGCGTAATTACGCGCGCACCCTCAGTGGTCACATGTGAGGGAACCTGTCAGAGCCGTCCCCCACCCCCGTCTATTCTTCCCGCTTCTCTCCAGCAGACCCCTCCCTCCCACCCACCCTCCTTCCATCCCCGCGATTCCCCAGCCAGTCGAACCCCCGTCTGTACGCGCAGCGCCCCGCCTCGTTACAGCGACGGCGGGACGGGGGACGGTGGACGCTGGAGCCGCCGCGGGTCTGTGGATGAGGAGATGGTGGGGCAGATAGGAGCTTTTCACACGAAGACCTGAATAAGTAAAACATCGGCAGAAAAAAGAGGTGCGAGGAGGGGGCAGAGTTGGGGGGCTTCATTAACATCGACACTAAAGAGAAACGGACCCCGTTTTTTCTGCTTAAACGGGTTCGCCACCAACCAGCAAGATTTCGCCCAAAAGCAGGCAGGAGGAGCGCCCTGCGCTGACCAGGCTGGTGGGCAGGAGGCGGCTGATCGCGGCCGGGGCGCTGGGGGTCGTCATGGTCCTGCTGCTGGTCATCCTCATCCCGGTCCTGGTCAGCTCGGCCGGGACGTCCGCTCACTACGAGATGCTGGGCACCTGCCGGATGGTCTGCGACCCGTACGGCACCAAGTCCCCGAGCAGCACGGCGACCGCGGACACCGCGCAGTCCCTGCCCACCTTCATCCAGGGCCCGAAGGGGGAGCCGGGGCGCCCGGGGAAGGCGGGACCGAGGGGTCCGCCGGGGGAAGCCGGACCGCCGGGGCCGGCCGGACCGCCCGGGGAGAGGGGGGAGCCGGGACGGCCCGGGCTGCCCGGACCGCCGGGACCCAGCGCCGGCGCAGGGGCCATCAGCGCCGCGACCTACAGCACCGTCCCCAAAATCGCCTTCTACGCGGGACTCAAGAAGCAGCACGAGGGCTACGAGGTGCTGAAGTTCGACGACGTGGTGACCAACCTGGGGAACCACTACGACCCGAGCAGCGGCAAGTTCACCTGCTCCATCCCGGGCATCTACTTCTTCACCTACCACGTCCTGATGCGCGGCGGGGACGGGACCAGCATGTGGGCGGATCTGTGCAAGAACAGCCAGGTTCGTCCATACACGATCATTCATATTACAAAAGCAGGACACTTAACCCCGAGTGTCTCCGGGGGGGACTGTCCCTGTAACTACTGACTGTAAGTCTCTACATAAATGTAAAATGTAAAGTATGACATCTAACAGCAATATTTATAAAGAATGGGGTTTTATTCGGACAATATTAGTGATTTTCAGAAATAATAATAATTATGTATAAATTTAAATAACTTTTGATATCCAGCTGTCTCTGGTCCAACAGGTGCTTCATCTGGCGTATTAATGTGAATTATAAAAAAAAAAAAAAAACGTTCCGCCAGGCAGGAGCTTAAAATGGGAAACGTGAAAGTTGCGGGTTTTTTATAACGCGACCTTGCCGGTTTTTCCCGATTTATTTTTTTTTGTTATTCTGCATTTTCACAATTTTGCTTGCAATCCGGTAATATTGTAATTGCTGCGATATTTAATCTGTAAAATATCATAAATTATTATGAATAAGAAATAATAATTTTCCCGATTGGATATGCGGATTTATTACCTGCATTATAATTGATTCTTTTTCTTTATTAAAGTCTGGATGCTGGATGCGCAGTTTTCTCCGGAAATGAGGAGATGAAAATTTTATATAGAAATCGGATAAAACACGTGACGCTTTTTCAACAGTTTTCATTTATAACTCTGGATGTGAAGGGATGACCGTCTTTTTTATGAATGCATTAATCGGGAACAGTCGTGAAATGACGACGGCATGTGTGCTCTCTACCAGGTCCGCGCCAGCGCCATCGCCCAGGACGCGGACCAGAACTACGACTACGCCAGCAACAGCGCGGTGCTGCACCTGGAGCCCGGGGACGAGGTCTACGTCAAGCTGGACGGGGGCAAGGCCCACGGGGGCAACAACAACAAGTACAGCACCTTCTCCGGCTTCATCATCTACGCCGACTAGGCCGGACAGTTCTTACTTTATAACCTGAGATGATGTGCAATAATCATACCATCAAATATACCCGCCATGTCGTACCGCTTTCCGGAACTCTGGAGGACCTCCGGCTGGGCCACTATATTCCCCAGCGGCGTCCAGATATCATCTCCACGGCCAGTCCAGAGGAATGTTCTCACCCACCAGCAGCGGCAGGAGGTGTTGGTGGTGTCACCGCCCTCCGCCCGGCCTGGATGTGTTGATGTGTAAATGTGAACCGGTGCAGGTTTGAGGAACGTGTGTGTGTTGGTTTTCTATGTAAATAGTGGTAGTGACTTCTTCTGCTCCCCCATATGTACAAAGCGAACGCCGCCATCACGCTGTATACGACAAATAAAGAAAGAACCATCAACCGAGAGGTACGACTGAGACGTCTTCGTGGTCCTCTGACGGTGTGTTGCTGTTGTTGGGCGTGGATCTCGCTGGTGTCCTCGTCGTGGCCGCCGCTCAGGTTCCGTAGACCAGGATAATGGCTGCGTGGGAAACCTGATCATCCACGAAGCTCCGCCCCCTAATTCAGCTTGATTGGGAAGCCTCGTTTTCCCGGACAACAGCAATGAGCCGACCAGAGGAGGCGTCCGGGACGAAGGCGCGGCCCTGATGGCTCCGTTAACGGGCGGAGAGGTGGGGGGACGTGTCGGGAGCGGCGCAGATGGTCGGGGAGTCTGGTCCGTTCTTGTCGGTATCGGACCACCCGACGGGAGAAGGAATCATCCTGCCACGGCATCCACAAACATCCAGTGTGTGCGTGTGTGTGTGTTAGTGTGTGTGTGTATATGTGTGTGTGTGTGAGTGTGTGTGTGTAGTGTGTGTGTGTTAGTGTGTGTGTGTGAGTGTGTGTGCATGTGTGTGTGTGTGTGTGTGTGTGTGTATATGTGTGTGAGTGTGTGTGCATGTGTGTGTGTGAATGTGTGTGTGTGTATGTGTGTGTGTGTGTGAGTGTGTGTGAGTGTATGTGAGTGTGTGTGTGTGTGTGTATGTGTGTGAGTGTGTGTGAGTGTATGTGTGTGTGTGTATGTGAGTGTATGTGAGTGTATGTGTGTGTGTGTGAGTGTGTGTGCATGTATGTGAGTGTGTGTGTGTGTGTGCGTGTGTATGTGAGTGTGTGTGTGTGTGTATATGTGTGTGTGTGTGAGTGTGTGTGCGTGTATGTGAGTGTGTGTGTGTGTGTGTGTGTGTGTGAGTGTGTAAATGACCCTGCTGCCCTGATCCCTCATAGGAGCCCCAACCACTCTAATGAGATCCTGCCTGGCCTCTTCATCTCCGGCCTCCTCTTCCTCCTTCCTCACACACACACGTACGCTCGATCACGGCAATTTGCACAAAAAGTGCGTCCATCGCACGCAGAGACCCACCGGGCCGGATCCTGGGACCCCCGAGACAGCGCGGCGGGGACAAGAAGACACCTTCTTAATTACAGCAGGGACACCGATTAAAAAACCTGGAATAATAATAATCATCAGTTTCTCTTCACTCATCACCCAGAAGCCCCAGTGAGATGCCACCTGTTCAGACGGCGTGTCCCTGAGTGGACATTAATAACAAAGCGTCCCCCGAGGAGCCTGACCCACACCAGACCAACGAGTAAAATGCCGTAATAATGTCGCCAGTCGTGGTTCGGTTTTGGTCATATTTTTGGGCCGGCGGTGGTCTAGCGGGTTAAGGAAGCGGCCCCGTAATCAGAAGGTTGCCGGTTCGAATCCTGATCCGCCAAGGTGCCACTGAGGTGCCACTGAGGTCCCCTTGATGAAGGTCCCGTCCCCACACGCTGCTCCCCGGGCGCCTGTCATGGTGCCCACTGTCACCAAGGGTGATGGTTAAATGCAGAGGACACGTTTCACCGTGTCACCGGGTGCTGTGCTGCAGCGTCTCACAATGACAATCACTTCACTTCATATTTCAGCACGGACGCTGATTACGAAAAAACGTTGCAAAAGCAAAAAAAAAGCCGCGCCGTCCCCTGCAATCCCTGCTCCCGTTTCCACACAGTCTCCGCGAAGACAATGATGGTGGTGATGATGTCCCAGAAAAGACCTCTCCTCCTTCTACTCTCTCTCTCTCTCTCTCTCTCTCTCATTTATTTTCAATGTCAAGATCGCTTCTGTGCGGTAAAAATAGCCCCGTCTGCAACGTTGGGCGCGAGGAGAAATCTCGACGTGCCCGATATTATTTTCCCGTGGAGCTCCTCCGCGGCTTCTAAATGTCTAAATGATCACTGCGGTCGGCGGGGACCTTATTTAAGGGCCAGAAGAGTTAAAAGCGGGGTCTCCAGAACAAGTGCCAATAGGAATTGATCCGGCCGCCGTTTATCTCCAGACCAGGGTCCGTCCGGGAGACGAGGAGCGGAATCAATCCGGCGCGTTGGGGAATTTATAAAACAAAGAAACGGCCAGAACGCAACCCTCTGATTGGCCAGGAGGTCCAGGCCACCTTCTCCCCGTGTTTATCCAGCAAAAGCTGAGAAGATTAATCGGAGGTGGGATCGATGGCCGCGTCACGGTTGGAGGTCAGAGGTGGCCGAATGAGATCTTGAGGTGAAAAGGACCTCCAACATGCTCTCAACATGCAGAGGTCACGCGCGTGGACCACGATGACGTACAGTCACGTTATCAGCCCATCAGAGGAGCTGACGCTGTCACCTGCGGTGGCCGATTCTTTAATAGACCTGAACAGAATCGCTTACCCACTTCGTACGGGTTCGTCCCTCTTTCCCAACTGTCTCCTGGACTGGATATGTAATCGGTCCAAGTTGTGGCGCCAGTATTTAGAATACAGTTACTTAAAAAAAGAGCGAATACCTGTAGAATACATCCGGTTTTACATAAAAAACATCTCATTTGCATACTGATACGCAGACATAGCTGACAGTCAATTTAAATATTCGTGTTGGTATTCGATTCGTGGAGATGCTGACACGCCCACAGAAAAGTGCAGCCAAATAATGACACTTGACGTCCCGCCTACTTTAGCGTCCATGATGCTCTGCTGCTGTCCTTCTCCGCCCACTTCGTCCTCCACCAATCACTGAACAGCTCTTACCTCCTCGTGCACTTTTTTATTGGCCTTCAGCAATCGTGTCAGGATCTGAATGAGGTGCGGCAGCAGACGCCGCGGTGGACGTGAGGTCAGCAGGATCGTTCCAGGCCGCGAGCGAAGGCGCGTGGAGGCGAGGAAGATGCCAGAATAATCCCTGCACGCCCTGCTGAGAGCCCCGAGAAGGCAGCGAGCGTGTCACTTCCCGCCGTGCACGTTGTCTCGTCATTTGCGTATCGTTCCGAAGCGAATGGCTTTTCCGTGGAAAGTTCACAGTGCGGCGCGGGGGTCGGAGAGCTCTGTTTGGAAAACTCTTCCGTCCGCTGACACTGTTGTCCCTTCCACATCTCCAAAGAGGATAATTAAACGCCGCCGCGGAGCAGACCCTGACACCCACAAATCCTCCCGGACTTTGACTGATCCCGCCGAAAAGACAAGAGGCCAAAATACATCCAATTACCTCCCATCTTCTCCCCTCTCTCCGGTCATGCCGAGCAGGAGACGCCAAGGTGGAATTAGTCCTCTGGTGTCATGGGAATTTTCCCGCGCCGCGGTTAGAAGGTGGAAACGAGTCGGGCCAGACTGAATTAGACTGAACAGTCTGGAGTGGAAATGATGGCCTTGGGCTGTACAGGCAGACAAAAGGCGTCTACGCCGAACAGAAAACGGTCCGTTCCATTCAAACAGACAGAGGGACGTAGACGTAGACCATAATTAACCTCTTAGGGCTCTATTCTTCAAAGCGAAGCGCTAAACGCGAGGCCTGTTTGGCAGCTCCCATGCATGCAGATTCCCCGTTCTGGATGATTTAAACCCGCCCGATCAAATGATCGCTGAAGGTGGTATTCAATCAATTCGTGCAAATCCTGGCGACGCCTTTCGCCTTGTATCGGCGTACAAGCCCTCAGTAGTAGAAGTATCAGTAGTGGGTTTTTTTTCTAACTAAATATCTTCACCAACAAACTTTCAAGATGCGACGGAAACGAGACGCATCGTGAATGTGGTGTTGTAACTATGACAAAATATATCATGAAAACCATTGTTAGAACTAATCTGGACTCCCCACAGGCTCACAGGACGTTCCTCTCTAGGACAACTCAAATAAAAACGAGGCTAAATGTAATTTGCTAAATAAAATCTGTACCAAAAAGTTTTTTGTTTTTTTTGCTGAAAACGAGACGGGCCGTTTTTCCTCTTGAATGCTTGTGGTGGGTTGTAGATGAAAGATGAAACCCGTTCTTTACGATGATGTACAAAGGAAAACAAGAAGTGAGGTCAAAAAACACAGAGAAATGGCGAGACCCGTGAAAGAGCTCTCAACTAAACTAAAAACTAAAATGGATCATTCTGATTGACTGAAACTTGACTAGATGGAAATTAGTATGGATGCAACTAATAAAGAGAAAAAATACTAGACTACAATTAAAATGAAAACAAAAACAACTACAAGCATTATTTCCAATACAAGTGTAAGTATATAAGCATCTGTCATGATGGCTGGACATGGCGACGAAGACGGACGCATACGCACGATGTCACGACACGGGTTTAATACACGGTACACAGGACAAGGGAAACATCACCAAACAATGACACAAACAGGGCAGCTTTATACACTCATACACAGGTGAACACAATCAGGAAACATAATAAAACAGGACTAACATGAATCTCCGGTCCGAACTCCGGATATGACAATATCATTTCTGATACAACTATAAGCATCAGTATTCCACCAAAACTGTGTTGAGGACGAGAGAGGTGAACAACTGTGTAGTCTTACCTAGCACATGCCAAAGGTTCTCTGTGAACCATAAGAACCAGATCTCTCCTGGCTTTAGTTCTTGGCAGTGACGTCTTTATTTAATGTATTTGCCTGACGCAGGTCAATAATTTGAAACACTGTGACCATGGAATGCTTAAATGTTCCCTGACATGAAGATGTGACTTTGTGAGATGATTGAACATTAATACAAGTTCCTCCAGCCTGTCTACGGTCCTGCAGGGGCTAGAAATGGCGGTCGGTGTAAAGAGTGTTTTGGTTGTCCTGCTTCACCGTTCAGAGAGCGGCAGCTCAGACGGTCGGATCTGGAATTATTATTTTGACGTCATGAGGGGAATTTTTTTATTCTGGATAAAGCAGACACAACTTCCTGTGGTTGGTGGACGGTGTTGATGATGCCATTCATTCTGCGAATGCCCGCTCAACTTCTATTGGCCGCTCTCTTCCTCATCCCGCCTCTCTCCTCCTCATTAGCATTTAAAGCTACAGACGGTGAAACGGCGCGTCCTGGGAAATCTCGTTGTGGGACTGGATCAGAGTGCCTTCAGACTTCAGATACAGAATTAGGGGACCGACAAGACCGACATAAAAAAAAAAAAAATAATTAACATCAGTGGACTTTTAAGATAAAAAAACATATTCATCGCTGCAGTCGATGACTAAATGAAGCACCATTTGGATCCAGGTGGTGGAGTTTGAACTTTGGGTTTACTGCATTGCCTTCTAAACACCCAAATTGTGTTGAATGAGCGCAGCGCTGCTCTAGCTTGCTTATAAAATGTGTGTGTGCGCTTTTCCAGGTTATGACAGTGGCTCCGGCAACATTACTGTTCAAAGTCTGGCCAATAAAGCTGAGGGAGAAGAAGAGCAGGCAGGGAGGTCAAGACTGGAGAATGAAGGGCGGGGGAGTGAAGAGGAATTCTTCTACACAAGCTACATACAAACACACACACACACACACACACACACTTGCTCCCCCCTTTTCCCCCTTCAGCCCAGGCATTGATTTGATCAGTTGTGACAAGTGCATGGGAACTATTTGGACGGGGATGTGATTCACTTCACTCCATGCTTATCAAATCTCCCGGAGAGGAAGACTATTAACTCACAGCAAATTGTGCCAAGTAGCTTAAAGCGGCCGTTGTCTGTTCTGATCACGCTGATATCTCCATTTGTTGTCAGGGTGTAAAGTTGTCGGCGGCGCTCGGTTAGAGAGCGCTTGATAGCAGCGGCACATTTGTCAGGTCCGCTGGAGCCTCCACACTTCGTCTCGGGCCCTGTCTTTTACATCAGCAGACGGCCACATGAGCTTATAATTACCCAGTTTATATTACACACAATAACACAACTGGAATGGCACATTTTATGTTTGTTACGGGAAGATGACCTTGTTCCCTATGGTTCTAGTTCCCTCGAATCTTATATATTTATAAATAAATAAATAAATAAAAGTGAAGTGATTGTCACTGTGAAACACAGCACAGCGCATGGTGACACAGTGAAATGTGTCCTCTGTATTTAACCATCACCCTGAGTGAGCAGTGGGCACCATGACAGGCGCCCGGGGAGCAGTGTGTGGGGACGGTGCTTTTGCTCAGTGGCACCTCAGTGGTACCTTGGTGGATCGGGATTCGACCCGGCAACCTTTTGATTACGGGGCCACTTCCTTAACCGCTAGGCCACCACTGCTCCCAAGTATTTCAGGGACATGTATGTAGAGGGCTAATGTTATATGTACATAATAATATCTCTCTCGCACACACACCCGTGCATGTGGACAGTAGTTGGAGGCATCAGCAGACCAGCGGATGGTTTGGGTGGGATCCGTACGTTGGAGAGACCCGACACTCTGGTCCAGAGTACAAGCAGTCCTGATACATCATCAGATGATAGAAAATCTCAGACTTGTCCCTGAAATACTAGAAAGAAGGTCACCAGAAAACAAAGAGACCTTCTAAGCTGCTCTCAGAGGGAACATTCAAGTGAAAACAGTCTCTTTCAGCCTGAAAGCATCGACGGTGCAGCTGCGGTCAAAAAGGATCCCGTCTTTAATCAATTCAATTATACAGAGTATTTAACAATCATCAGATAAAATCAGATCTGATCAGTATGATGTGTAAAGTCCACACACAAAAAATTCCTGCTCACTCAGTGGGGCAAAATGCACAGAAAAGCCTCCGTTTTGACCGGTCAAGTACCTTTCGTATGTACGGACAGAGCCTACGTGCATCGTGTGATTCTGAACGCAATATTCGCAACCTCTCTCCATATCGCTGTGTCCTCTATTTGCAGGTGGGTCTGCGTTATTTTTAAGACTTAAAAAAAAATAATCATTAAAAAAAAAAATGTAATGATATTTAATCAAACTTAAGGATAAGCAGACACCCTGGACAGTTTTAACCTTTAACATAACCTGCCAGCAGATATTGTAAATATCACTAATATCAGTAAATATCAGATGATTATGATTATCCTTAATTACACCTAAAAAAGGGACGCCTCTGTCTCCTTGTACGAATAGTCACAGGCGTAGCTGCTCTGTGAAAGTGACACTGTTGGAGACTGATGTCCCATTCACGATGGCAAATCCGGTTCTGTAGAGCTTGAAGTGGGCATTGGCAACACTAGTTGAAGTTACAGAACATCTGAACTCTACTGATTCTCCTGGCAAAAGACCAGTGCTTGATGTCACCAGGAAAAGGACAGGGGCCTCCATGTCACCTGTTATTAATAGGTCCAAATGGAGAAGGTTAATGACTCGATCATGGTCTGTGGACATGGACACCATCATGGACACCAGTCATCCATAACATTATGACTGTGTGATCCTGATAATGTCCTTTTGTTGCCAAAACAGAGATTCAGTAGATTCTATTTGATTCATGCATAGTTCTAGCAGTAAAATCCTGATCCGCTCTGTTTTGACTGTGCGCTGTTAAAGAATAAAGTTATAAAAATAGATCAAATAGAATAAAAGACGAACAAAAAGACATGGACTCAAGTAGACTTTTGGAGCCTGGTACAAAGCTGTTGGTTGCAAGTCCTGTAGATCATTGCTGAGTTCCTCAAAGGGAATTTCATCCTGCCATCAGGGAATACCGCTTCCCTGAACACTGACGCCTGGTGCCGCGTTTTCCCCGGGTAAATGACACAGGCACCCAGCCATCCATACGGTGTAACAGGAAACACAAGGAATATTTTCTTCCATTGCTCTGTGATCCAGTTCTGATGGTCACATAACCAGTTTTAGGACTAGGACTGGGGGACAAATATCACTGGTTTTCCTCTGTAGTGAAAGTGAAGTGATCTCTAGGACGAATTTACATCGTCCATCCAGATTTTTCCAGTCCCCATCTTCAGGGACACTAAGAGCTCAAACACACCCCAGCTGTCTACACACCACCTCAGCATCATTCGTGTCCCAGTCATCGTCACACACGGTTCCCCGTTGGTCCTTCCAGTAGATGTCCACTCGACCAGAGCAGTTATTCATCCCATTCACCACCTTCACTCTCTTCACAGAGACTTCTGGAAAAATGCACAATGCAATAGAAGAATGCAATAAAATAACTTGCTGTAAAAATATTAAGAATCAGAAAACTTTATTAATCCCGAATCCACCTATTCACGCACCTTCACCCTACCTTTGTTTTTTAGGTTAAAGACATAGAGGGAAGTAAGCACAGAGGTGGGACATAATGAAAACAATGATTTATTAATAAATACAAATAAACACGGATCTTCACGGAACCGACTGGACCGAACATGGACAACTTATGCAAGGTATGAGTCTTAGTTTTTGATCACTAAGCAATTTGCACTTCTTCTTTCCTGACATCCTGATATGGCAAAATATTCACCTTTAGTCACAGAGTAAGTTGCCGTTTTCTTGTGTCGTGACACGCAGTGTCTAACTGGGACCAGCCGATCAGGTCGATTGATCACTGATGCTTTTTGTGGACGTGAGCTGCTCTCCTACATTAGTTTGGATTAAAAATTCACTTTCACACTGCCTTGGCTCTTATAAAATATCATTTATTTCCCATTCAGCTATTGTGTTGCACTACATGGTTTTGCACTCTCCACCATGTGCCCTTATTTGTATATGGTGTTTTTAAAATTGTATATTGTGTTTTTTTTTAAATTGTATTTATACTTTGTATTCAATGTTACTGTTACTGTTTTTGTATTTAATGTTTCTTGTATGGGTCAGAGAGTAACGAAATTTAAATTCTCTGCATGTCCTGTACATGTGGCAGAATTGACAATAAAGCTGACTTGACTTGACTTGTGAACTGAAGCCACAGGTTAGTGATATAAGCTGGTATATAATATGCTTGTACGGATAAAGCTGTTAAATTTCCATTAATAGGTCACTCTTGTGGTCTTTATATTTGATTAAACTTTTTGGAATACCAGTAAGCACAGGATGGCCAGGAAACCATTTTACTGAAGCTACTTTATTAAATAGACAAAAGAAGCAGGATCAAATGGATCGTGTCAGGTATTTACACGAGGTGGGTTCAATCATACAGAGGGAGGAAGAAAGCTGTCAATCATGCCTACAGGCCTCTCCCCTTTACATCTTTGGTAATAGTGAAGTGATTGTCACGTGTGATACACAGCAGCACAGCACATGGTGCTCACAGTGAAATGTGTCCTCTGCATTTAACCATCACCCTTGGTGAGCAGTGGGCAGCCATGACATTCTTGACTGCAGTGAACATGCACCATGCATGTAAGGGACCAATCAAGGAGCAGAGTCCTCAAGGCTCTAGACAGGGGGAGGAAGTTCCAGACTGGGACCCTATCTAATGATTAGGAGACTCATTGCTTGCGAAGTTTGCTGACGTTTGTACACTTGCTTGCTTATTATCTGTGTGGGACTATTGTGGACCAAGAAAAGAAGGTTGCATGTCTGGACGCATGCACCCAGGAGCAATCACATTACTACTGTCTCCACATTTGACCCCTTTTTGCCTGAATTAGAATATAAATGTCCACTGTATATTCGTGCTATGAATGCAGGAATGAATTATGTAACCAGTTCTTTACCGTTGACGGTGACCAGCAGCGGTTACGCCTCCGCAGATTGAGGATAATCTCACTTCATAGAAGCATCTGTGGTTTCCCTGGTGATGAAAATCAAAGGACGCAGAGTGGCTGCTGGCCTTCTCGTGCGTGCTGGATCCACTGACGTTGAGTTAGAAGAGGCCACCCGGGAACTGTGGTTCAGTGGAACATCTAATGGAGAAACGGGGGCCCTTGGTTATCTGTAGACCATGAGGGCCCTCTGGATCCTCAAGTGAGACGTAAGGATTCCACTGCAAGATGAAACAGACATTACATTGCTAGTTTTACAAGTCCTTGTGGGAATATATGTTTATTCGTAACACGTCATTAAATTATTTCTGAGGTTTCAGCTTATCTATAAGGTATAAGATCCAGTCAGTCTGTTGTATTCCATTTTGGGCATAAAAGTCCACTTTGAGCCGGTCAGAGGACGTGTGAGTTTTAACTGTGCTGGACTCGTTCGTGTTCGGGTGGAAAACACCACCAGGCAACCGTGCTTCAGTGGAACATGTAATGTTGTAATTGCTGCCCCTGGGTTATTTTGGTACCTGACTCCTGAGAACTGAAGGAAACGTTCGGCTTTTTCAAGTTCACAGGAAAAGGAAAGACACGAAAGCTCAATATTTACATCAATACAAAAACTACACAAATATTAATGAGACCAGACTGTCTTCCCCACTACTCCACTACTCACACGCTGCTCAGAGCGCAGAGGGTGAAGTGACCAGTGAAAAAGTGTCAGACTTTACAAGCAGTGTGTGGAGTGCAGTGTGTGGGGTGCTTTTGCTTGGCGGCTCGGGATTCGAACCCACAACCTTCTGATTACGGGGCCACTTCCTTAACCGCCAGGCCACTACTGTCCTACATGCCCTCTAGTTACCCTCTAGTTGGCATGCGGGGGAAAGAAGGATCCCCCAGTGCAGCACCATCACAAGGAGCATCTACGTATATGAAGGCTGAGGAGATCCAAACGTCTTAATGGCCCCTCCCAGAGAGGATGACCATGGCGCCTCACAACATGTGGCACGATAGCAGTTGATGCTGTGATGAAGATCCTCTCCTGCTGAGGAATATGAAGCTTCCTTCATGTGGTAGGAAGGTACTGGTGCCGGCTCCGGAATGCTGTTTTCTCTCTTCCTGAAGATTGAAGTAAAGTCCAGGCTCAGTGGGGAAAACAGCAGATCAATTGTGACAGTGCGATGCGTTTAATTAGAACGGCTGAATTAGCCAATATATATATCAGCAGCGGGGATTGGCGGTCGGAATGGGGTTTGTCTGTTAAAATTCTCGGGGCGCTCCCCATTTGGCACCTGGATTGCCTCTCTGAACCGGGCCCCACTCCCGCATTTCATGACCACACGTGTGGAATATACCGGAATTAAGACCCTGGTGCTGCGGGTCGCTATTGAGCCGGTCGTCCCAGCGGCCCACACCAGCGCTCTGGCCGGCGGTGGAACGGGATAATTGGGCCGCCGGCTCTCTCGTAGAGGGAATCGTATCGATTACGATGGTGGCCTGCCGCCGCGTTAAAGCCGCGCTGCTTTATTTACTTAAAGACGGTGGCGCTACATAAATCCACCAAGCGTGTGGAAGGGGACGTTGGCCGTTTGCTCTTTAACCTCCACGGTTTGCACGATAACGTTCCCCATCTTCGGGGTGCTGCAGCGGCTCTTTGTTCCTGGTTTTTTCCGGTCGCCCCACAGTTAATTATCACTTGTGTGGAATGACGGGACCGTTGGCCCCAGCGCATTGTCCTGTGGAACGGGAGCTCGGAATGGCTGAACAAACATGTCTGTCTACAGAGAGCAGAGCAGCTGAAATTGTGGCCTGTCACACTGCCCCCTCTGTTGAGCTGTGAAAGTGGCGTCTCGGAGAAGGCGGGGTACGGGGGTTAATTGTTTGCACGTTTCTGAGCACTTTGCACCAGCACTTGGCCACGCTTATTAAAAGCATGAAAGGCGGAGTTGATCGAGTCTTTATGTGTTTACTCGCTCAACAGATCAACTGCTCAGCTTCAGCTGAAGACCCCTGGTTGATCCCTTGGATGTGGTTTGAAAGGAGCTCCCCTGGTGGTCAGAAGGTGCTGGTGCGCCACCCGGCTTCTGGGCGAACGTTAATTAATGGCCTCCCACGCCGTCACCAGCCAGTGGTTGCCTTGTGTGTGTGTGTGTGTGTGTGTGTGTGTGTGTGTGTTTGCACAGGGAAGAAAAAAACCTTAACGTTGCCATAGAAACACCGCGCTCTCTGGGATTTAAGGGGAAGAGGCTGGTGCCGGAACTGTGTGAGGAATGTTCCGGCACGCTCCACAGCCCGGAGTAGACGGGCAGGGCTTTTGGTCATGAGACAATTACATCCATTCACAGGCAGGGGGGACATGTAGGAGGTCCTGAATAGACAATCGTCTCGACGCAGCCAGAACTGAGATGTCCTGAACGTTCTTCTCGAGCGTTACTGGCAGGCGTCCGTCTCTGAGAAGCCGTCAGGATGGAGCAGAGGACCAAGGTTAATGAGAGTCCTCCACAGCAGCAGGTGTGTGGGGTGGAGGCGGGGTTAACGCTTTATTACAAGAGAGTTCCCAGGGGCGGAGCAGTCTCGGGCCAGCCGGGGTGGAATGAGATTGGTGTTGAGGGGGCGGGTGGAAGTGGACAGGTCTTCAGAGGCAGGATGTTAAATAAAATATCCGCCATGTGATGCATACGACAGATAAAGTAGTACATTTTTATTTTTTCTATTAGTCAGTGTTACAATATTTTCAGTCAACATTCGTGAATTATTGTGAGTATGGTGAGTATGGTGACACCTATATCAGTCACATGGGCCATAACTATTTATCATCGCATTGCCATATTTTTTACATATGGATTTAACGATTAAATATGTGACCATATTGACTCTGCTGGGACCTCAGTGTCCACTGGAAATGACCCCAGATGATGACCAGCATGAGTCCTGCGTCGGGTTCCCATTTCCAGGCCTCGACCCGGCAGAAATCGGGTAAAAATTCATGAGGATCCGCCGGAGTGACTCCCGGCTCACGTCGTGCGTACTACGGCGTGCGATGGGACGCGGGACTGATTCAATCTGCATGCCAAACCGGATTTGAAGGGACAGTAACGGTAACGGATGGAAGCACTTCCACTTGACCACTCTGAGCCCAGCGGCTGTGATGGAGTCTGAGAGGGGGACTGGAGAGATGGACACCCACCATACGAAGAAGAGAAAAAGACCAGCAGATTTACTGTGTGATGAAAATATTTCCCATCAGCCCTTTCTTTCCACTATAAACAGCCGAGGCTGCTGGAGGGTCTCCAGCGCTGTGGTGACATACTGGACACTCCCACAAACGCGGTTCCAGAAGGTTCAGTATCTATCGATGGCTGCGATAGTAATCTAATCGAATCTAATATAAAGCTTTTTTCCGAGGGTGATGACAGTGGACACGCCTCCAGTTGACCTCAACGTTCTGAAAAGACAGGACCACGCCCAGCGGCAAGATAAACATGCAGATCTTCAGCGCTGTGAAGGGAGGACGTGACAGCACCAGGAAATGCCGATATCGTGTGAAAGAAAGAGAAAAATTCCGCTGTGATTCAGTGTCCTGTTTACGGGTGTCCTGTTGCACACCTGAGGCAGGAAGTGATGTAACTCATGACCACGCCTTCATTCCCACCACAGGAAAGTTAGAGCATATGAGGAGCAGCCGAGGTCCCAGCAGCTCACAGTCATGTTCTTGTAGTGTGTGTGTGTGTGTGTGTGTGTCACATCGCGGTGACGCTGGACAGGTGAGTGTCACCGGGGTTGAACTGGTGTCCGTCTCTCATGACTCTCCAGCCAGCGGATGATGGGTGGTGGACAGAGTAAAGACAAGCTGCACTGCAACCGCTACCTCCACGGCCACGGGCCTCCATCGCTTCAGCAACAAGGTACCTCACACTCACACCTTCCGGAGGGTTCCGGACCGTTCTGCAGCGTCCCAGCGCTCAGACGTGTCTCTCTCACAGCCGAGGGACGCGGGAAGAGGTCCGGCAAGGAACCATTACTTGGGAATCAACCAGAAGGCGAGATGAACTGGACACTGCAGAGGAGGAGCCTGCCAGGGAACCTCAAATACGACATCATAAAGATCAGCTTCGTCTTTCCAGATGGGATTCAGACTGTGAGTTTTTTGAATATTATATTATTTAATATGATATTATGAAGATAAAAGGAAGAAGGGATCTAGGTGGTTACGGTTAGGATTTGGGTAGGTTTGGTAGGGTGGTGGTAGAGTAGTGGGTAACACACTCGCCTATGAACCAGGAGACCCAGGTTCAAACCCCACTTACTACCATGGTGTCCCTGAGCAGGACACTTAACCCTGAGTGTCTCCAGGGGGGGACTGTCCCTGTAACTACTGATTGTAAGACGCTCTGGATAAGGAGGTCTGGTAAATGCCGTGGATGTAGATGGTTGAACCCCTAGAGAAAAACGTAACGTTTGCCGAGATGTTGCCTCTGGTGGAAATTCCTGCAGCGGCTGCATTCCTCTTACCGGTTCGGCCTGTAATTCCCCCGCGGGGAACTCTGGACACCCCGGGCAGCTTGTTCTTCACCGTCTCTCCTCCGATCTGCCACGCAGGACGGTCACCCGGCTCCGGGCGAGAGGTTCTCGGGCCTGACGGCCGACGCCTTCCTGCCGCAGAGCGCCGAGGGGGCCCGGGTGCTGCCGCTGCTGGAGAGGGCCTTTCAGCAGAAGCTGCTCTTCACGGTGGGCAGCAGCCCGCTGGGCGGGGGGGCGGTGCGGCACACCGACATCCCCCTGAAGACGCGCGACGACACCGCCGGGCCGCGCAGGTGTGCACTTCCTGTCAGTAAACCGTTGGCCAATCACGGCAGGGAAGTATATGATGCAGGAGAGCAAAAAAATATAAATATTGGGACATCGACACAGTGTGAACATTTTTGACTGTCAGCTTGTATTTGAGGGTATTTATAGATGAGCGGTGTAGGAATTACAACAGTTTGCATATGTGCCCCCCACTTGTTAAGGGACCAAAAGTAATGGGACAGAATAAGAACCATAAATCAAACTTATTCATTTCAATACTTGGTTGCAAATCCTTTGCAGTCAATTACAGCCTGAAGTCTGGAACACAGACATCACCAGACGTTGGGTTTCATCCCTGGTGATGCTCTGCCAGGCCTCTACTGTAACAGTCTTCAGTTCCTGCTTGTTCCTGGGGCATTTTCCCTTCAGTTTTGTCTTCAGCAAGTGAAAAGCATGCTCAATCGGATTCAGGTCAGGTGACTGACTTGGCCATTGCAAAACAGTCCACTTCTTTCCCTTCAAAAACTCTGGTTGCTTTTGCAGTCCATCTGCACTGTGAAGCGCCGTCCAATGAGTTCTGAGGCATTTGGCTGAATGTGAGCAGATAATATTGCCCGAAACACTTCAGAATTCATCGTCAGCAGTCACATCATCAATAAATACAAGAACCAGTTCCACTGGCAGCCATACATGCCCACGCCATGACACTTCCAGCACCGTGCTTCACTGATGAGCTGGTACGCTTAGGATCATGATACTCTTCTCTTCCCATCACTCTGGTACAAGTTGATCTTGGTCTCATCTGTCCATAGGATGTTGTTCCAGAACTGTGAAGGCTTTTTTAGATGTTGTTTGGCAAACTCTAGTCTGGCCTTCCTGTTTTTGGGGCTCACCAATGGTTTACATCTTGTGGTGAACCCTCTGTATTCACACTGGTAGAGTCTTCTCTTGATTGTTGACTTTGACACAGATACACCTACCTCCTGGAGAGTGTTCTTGATCCGGCCAACTGTTGTGAAGGGCTGTTTTCTTCACCAGGGAAAGGATTCTTCGGTCATCCACCACAGTTGTTTTCCGTGGTCTTCCAACAATGTTCCAAACTGTTGTTTTGGCCACGCCTAATGTTATCTCTCTTTGCTATCTCTCTGATATGTGTCTTTTGTTTTTTTCAGCCTAATGATGGCTTGCTTCACTGATAGTGACAGATCTTTGGATCTCATCTTGACAGTTGACAGCAACAGATTCCAAATGCAAATAGCACACTTGAAATAAACTCTGGACCTTTTATCTGCTCATTGTAATTGGGATCATGAGGGAATAACACACACCTGGCCATGGAACAGCTGAGAAGCCAATTGTCCCATTACGTTTGGTCCCTTAACAAGTGGGGGGCACATATGCAAACTGTTGTAATTCCTACACGGTTCACCTGATTTGGATGTAAATACCCTCAAATAAAAGCTTACAGTCTGCAGTTAAAGCACATCTTGTTCGTTTGATGTCCATTGTGGTGGTGTATAGAGCCAAACATGTTAACATTGTGTCGATGTCCCAATATTTATGGACCTGACTGTATCACTCATCATCTCAATCAAAGAGGCTCTCTGCAGAGGTGTGAGGGAATGTTCGTGTTTGTGATTGATTCTTCTTTCACCATGGAAACGCCCATCCCGGTGGAGGAATGCTGCAGAGCCGGTTCGGATGTAATATTAATCCTGTTTTGTGTGTTGTGTTTCATTTTCATAAGCGTTTGCTACCCAGACCCCAACTACCTGAAGAAGGTGAGGAAGGTGTTGAAGTCCAAAGGCATTGAGTGAGGGAGGAGCCAAGGGGCTGTGGAGGAGGGGCTTGTTGGCCCCGCCTCCGTTCTTGTTCGCTCTGCTCTCCTATTTTCAGCTGCTTTAACAGCTGTTGCTCGCATCAAGATGTGTAACATATTTATTTTTTAACAGTTCATGAAAATGAAAGATGCAATTGGTAAAAAATCATAAGCTGTAAAAATGGTTTTGACCCAGAAGTATTAAAACATTTTTTTGCTCTTTCAAAATATAAAATAAGAAGTGTAGTTGGCTGGTTATGAACGTAACATCGCGCGCTGTTAGCGTAGCTGGATGGATGTGGGAGTTTTTGATAATTGTCCATTTTGTCGTGACCTTCCTTACATACGGAATATTGGAGAGTTGTGTAAACTCTGAAATATTATTTCTTACATACAGTAATTAAAAATGCTCTGTTATAGCCAGTTTGAAGTGGCTCCTTTATTACTGCTGCGCTGCCAAAAACCCCAACCACCTACAGAACCTTCCGGTTCTAAGACCCGCCGTGGGTTCCCCATAACACAATTCATGTTGGTAAGAAGCTGACAAATCATTTTGGCCCCAAACAGAAATGTCTTTCTAGATGGAGACTGATGGGCATAATAAACGCATCAGCGTTGCATTAACGGTGGAGTCCCGCGACGGTAAAGATGGCCGCCTGGAACGGTTATGTGCGAGCGGGCGCGCTTTTAAAATACCGAAGTGAGGCCGCTCGGCGGTTTAATCTGCTCTCTGGCCCAGGTACGCCAGAGCCCCTATATTTCCCCGCGTCCGCCCGGTTATTCGGCCACGTTGTGGAGTGTGAACTTTCCCGCCGATGACGGAAGCCCTTCTGTTCTCTTCAAACTGAATTATGGGCCGGGCTTCACACAGACAATAAAGTCTAATCCGATTCCCGGGGCCCATTAGAGGGGCCTTTGTCTCCTCCACGGGCGCCTTAAACCACTTTCCCCCGGACTCTCCGTGCGGAGTCATCCGTCCCAGCTGTCACGGCCGCCGTCTCGGTGACAGCCATCAAATCTGTCTCCCCGCTCCGCCCCTCCGTCTCCATGACTCTCCGCTAAAGAGCAGGTGTTACCTGCAGCGGTCCGTATTTCTACGTGTTTATTTATCAGACCTCGTACCTGATTGGATCGAATTCTATACAACCGCCGCCCTGATTTCTCATCTGCTTCCCCCCCGCGGTTCAATCAGCGCCGATTCGGCCCAAACGACCCAAAAGTCAATAAATCCTCCATTACGGCGAACAAAGGCGGAGCTGGTTCTCCCCGCCCTTACCGGAGATGAATGGGCCGCCGGGCTCTTCAATTTGGAGCACAATTAGACGTGATCCCTTTTAGGAGACAAAGCAGATCCTGCGCTGGTTAATGAAATGGCAGGATGGATGCCTCTGGATCCCCGGATCCCGCCATGTCGTGACCTCTGACCTTCTACAAACCCATCGTCGGGCCGGATTTACACATCGAGATGAGAAGCTTGTTATCAGGATGGTGGTGTGTTTTTATAAAGTATAAAAAGGGGAGGAGCCTGTAGGCATGATTGACAGCTGTCACTACTTCCTCATGAAAGCGTGCGGTGATGACGTTAGTGACGGTGACGCCGGTCTGGCTCCTGAGATGAAGACGGCGCGAGTGCGTTGGTTTTTATTCGTGTTTTTGTTTGAATAATTTGTCTCGGTTGAAATATGAAGTAAAACTGGTGTAATGAGCAACTCAACTGTGTTATTACGCCACAGTCGCCACATTCAGACTGGTGACTATACGAATCTTCAGACATCATGTAGATATCTCGCCTAAACGTTTTTTTACCATTTAGAGCGCGACAGACTCGATACGTCATTTAAATACGCGCCTCTCAAGACAGAATCCAACCCACTTGAAAGACAGGACGACTCTGGTGTCCCATCAAACAGCACAGCTTGACGGAGACGCCACGTCTTCTTTACCGCCGCCTATAAAGCCTGCTGGCGTGGAGAAGAAGTGATGGGCTGGAGTCTGTTCCGGAGCGGAGATGGTTTACGGCGTAGTAAATCTGGGTAGAGGGACAGACGGAGCGTTTCCGCCGCTGGGCCGCAGGAAATCGCACAAACGGGGAAGTGTGAGTGATGGGCGTGGCTTATACCAAACTTTTCAACGTTAAAAGCCGCTGGTTTCATCGAGGCTTGTTCAACATTCTGCTTTCCATGTGTGTGTGTGTGTGTGTGTGTGAGGTGTGTGTGTGGTGTGTGCGTGTGTGTGTGTGTGTGTGAATGGTCTCACCTCGGCCTTTTCATCTCATAGAGACCCGCCACAGACCGGGTCCTCTGCGGCCCCCAGAACCAAAAGTCAGAGACGGAGCCGATAACCGATGAGCTTGCCGTGTCCCAGAGGTTGGGCTGCCTTTTCCAACCATCTCTCACACACACACACACACACACACACACACACTCGAATAGAGAAGTTCTTTCTTTCTGAAAGGGTGGGAGATGCAGCGGTGATAAACAGCAGGTCGGCCGTGATCTTTCACTCCGTATCAGTGCTGCTTTAAGAGCTTTAGAAGCTTCAGACTGGAGATGATGGTGGAGATACCAACCCCGTCCATGTGGACCAACGTCTGGTCATGTGACTAGCTTTATTCAACCGGCCCACAAAACCGCAGTCCATACACGGTTACTTATATTTATAACGAAAGATAACGTTAGACTCCATATACATAAATATCTCTGCTAAATGTACCGTTCCTCCAGTACACCAATCTTGATGTCAATATAAGTCCAATAAGTCCAATAAGTCCAATATAAGTGGGGCAGTGGTGGCCTAGCGGTTAAGGAAGCGGCCCCGTAATCAGAAGGTTGCCGGTTCGAATCCCGATCCGCCAAGGTGCCACTGAGGTGCCACTGAGCAAAGAACCGTCCCCACACACTGCTCCCCGGGCGCCTGTCATGGCTGCCCACTGCTCACTCAGGGTGATGGGTTAAATACAGAGGACAAATTTCACTGTGTGCACTGTGTGCTGTGCTGCTGTGTATCACATGTGACAATCACTTCACTTTGACTTTGACAATAAAACGATGCAGAGTCCTACCAAAAGGGGTCTAGGGGGACCAGTAAAGCGTCCTGAACTTTTATAAAGTACAGCATCAAGCAATGAAGAATTTATAATAAAAACCAGAACAAATCTGAACCCAAACTGTGTAAAGCAGGACTAATGAAAATGGCCGAACTCACTAATATTTGCTGTTATTCCATCACTTGGTTGTTTCTGTGCTCCTGGACGTCATGTTCCTCAGAAGAAGGCCTGAAGGTCACCGCAGCCAGGATTTCTCTCCAACTGGATGAGCTGAGAGCCATTCTGTGTCGCTCCTCCATTAAGCCGCGCTTCACGCCACAGCGCCGCGGCTCCGAGGCGGTGGCGGGTTCGGACCGCGCCCAGTCCGGTCAGATGAAAACACTCGGTGACCTCGGCGACCTCTGCGCTCCGGATATTTTATCTAATGGCGCCCCGTGTCTTTTTATAAACGAGGGAAGTGCAAGTCGTGGGCCGCGGAGGATATTAAACGCCGGTACACGCGCGCCGCGGCGAATCGCCACGGAAAGGTCACGGCGCGGGGTGAATAATTAATGGGATAATCTTCCACTTGTGCAATAAGAGCAGACAGGCTGAGGGTAAACACGGTAACTTAATAGCACGGCCCCGTCCCCACCGGTCCCTTTAGGACGAGCGTCTCAGGACAATAGAAGGCCGAGACGCCGGCGGACTCTTTCCCGCCTTTATTTCCTAAGAAAAGAGTATCTCCGCAGCTGATACGGTTCTCGTCTGGCCCCGCCGCCGAGGGATCTCCAACCAGCAGAGACGAATGTCACACAACGTCCCCACTCAGTGGCCATGACATGTATACATGGAGACATTTCTTTACACTTAAATCTGTTTTTATTGGAACCCAGTTGCCTTAAAATCGGGTAGGATGGTAGTAGCCTAGCAGGTACCACACTCGCCTATTAACCAGAAGACCCGGGTTCAAACCCCACTCACTACCATTGTGTCCCTGAGCAGGACACTTAACCCTGAGTGTCTCCAGGGGGGGGGACTGTCCCTGTAACTACTGATTGTAAGTCGCTCTGGATAAGGGCGTCTGGTAAATGCCGTAAATGTAAATGTAATAAATAAAGTTGCTCCGCGGCAGAATTTGAGTTATTCGGGTCTACTCGGGTCGACTTGTCTCCCTGTGGTTGAGCCAGTAGACGGGCCGGCGCGGGACTGTGGGACTTGTGCAGAGTTAAAGTTTTTAATTACGGGCTCGTGAGCGGTAAAGCGATGCTGTATTTACTCGGTTTACTCGGAGTTATGATGTAGAAACGTGCCGCGAGACATTAATGTCGGCTGTCACGGCCGGGCAATTATTTTGGCTCGCGGTGCTGATTCGGCCATTCAAGATTCCAATTAATAGTGTCCCGGTCAGGCCGGCTGTCGATAAAAAAACAGCGGAACGCACTGGTTTCGTACTTTAAATGACTAGTTTCTGACTTTAAACACGTTTTAGGTACGTGTGTACGTATAACTCCCCAGAACAGGCTGGTAGTAGCCTAGCGGGTAACACACTCGCCTGTTAACCAGAAGACCCAGGTTCAAACCCCACTTACTACCATTGTGTCCCTGAGCAGGACACTTATCCCTGAGTGTCTCCAGGGGGGACTGTCCCTGTAACTACTGATTGTAAGTCTCTCTGGATAAGGGCGTCTGGTAAATGCTGTAAATGTAAATGTAAAAGAAGGGTCTTTATGAGCAGGGCTCTTCAACGCATCATTACAGATTACAAATGTGTGAAAAAAGTCTCTGGATAATAATTATTTTCCAGAAATGTTGTATACATGCATAATTTGGCATCAACAAACTTGTCCGTTTCTAATAAAATTACGGTTATAGGAGATTTTGTATTAAGACAATCATGAAATCTGGTAACTATTAGAACCATTCAAAGTTTACTGCAGGTTCTGATTGTCCTAATAATAAAAACAGAGAAATATGCCAGATGCTGGAACTCTGTCAGCATGGCCAGGCCTGCTTTTGACCCCGTTTGTCCTCTGACCTCTGACCTTTCCCTACTTCGTGCCTGCAGTTGTCAGTCGCTTGTTGGATTGCACTGCCAGCCGCGGTGGCAGCTGTTCACCTGTGATTAATGACAGGGGGGACGTCGGCATCGGAGCGTCACCGATCACGCCGATTGTCTTCTGACTGATGAGGTCGATCGTTTCTAATAAAACTTCTTCCTAATCAGTGGAACCTGTGGGTCTCAGGCTCGCGGATGAAGATGTTCCACATTTTGTTCCTCGGATTCGGTTTATGTTCAGCTGTTGTTGGACTGGTCACGTCGCTAGAAAGGCCTCCAGGATCTAGACTTACGTGACCTTTTCTGTCTTCTAACTGGTCCAGACGGGGTTCATTTCAAGTTCAATCTCATCAACTGTTTCTCCGCTTCTTATGTGCATCAGTGCTGGCTTCACTCTGTCCTCCTCACCCTCTCTGGACATGCTGAGGCCTTCACCTGGGACCGTCTCTTTGCCGCTCCCTCTGTCTGTCTGGTAGCTCTTTGTCTTTCTAGGACATCACAGAAATGCAATCTTGTCCCCCTCGGCCCGTGGGAGTAACGTCCGGTGGCTACCTGAGGATATTCGGTGACTGATGGGCAGAGACCTGGAGAGAGCAGCTGAAGGATGGTGCTGAGCCTCAGAGGGCCGAATTCCATCCCCGCGCCCCGCCCTGAGACGGAGGCTGGACCCCGTCCCGCTGGACGCGCCGTGCCTCCCGTCCGAGGTGTGTTTCTCGTGAATGCAATATCTGTGATTGATGAACGCCATCACGATCCCGAAAGATGCCCCGTTTCTAAACTACAGCTTGACTCCCATCATGCATTTCTGCTCACCTGAGTTGGCTCGCGTGGGGACGATCTGGCGTTAAGCGGCCTGTAATTGTTCTGGCCCGGGACGCCTATCGACAGGAGGAAGATGGGGAGATGACAGCAGCTCTCTGGGAGTAATGAGCTCCTCCACTTCCTCTCTGTACTGGGGTTGTGCCGGGGCGGCTCTGCAGCCCACAGGATCCGTTCGTTTAACGGTTTATTCGTGCAGTTATTATCGCCACAGCTTGTCTGGAATGATCCTTCTTACGTGTTTGCATCCCCTAGTGGTCATTTCCAAAATGTGGAGATAATCCAGAAGACGCGTGAGTGCTTCTGCCTGTATTATCATGCTTCCTCCATTCCAGGCCCGAGGATGAGAGAGGAGCATCCACCATAGCAGAACAACACAACCCCACACGAACACACTGTTTGGTGCAAATACATTTGGAGGAGAAAAAACTGTACTTGACAAAACAACATATTGATGCATATTGATTATCAAAAACTTGCCATTTCATTTAATAAGCATCATCTAGTGGTGCTTCCTAGATGGTGATTATTAGGTTCGACGTATCCGTATAACAACGTAACGTTAGGACCGCAATGAAATTGTCATATTACACAGTTTGGACGATTTGTGCTAAATAGTGTTTTTACACCTCGTGACGAGCGTCCATCCGTCATCCAATAAAAAGGCATCAGCGCACAAACACACTCCCTTCCATCAACATGTCCATCCCGTAAAAAAATGTCCTCCCTTCCCTCCCTGGCCAAATTGGGTTTTTCTAAACCCCAGACAGGCTCGTCCCTCTCCAGAGAAAGAGCAATTATTTGTCATTTTAATTTGTCCGGGGGATTCCGCCGCTCCAGGTGATTCATGGCCCAGTCTCGGACGCGGAATTAATATTTGAATGAAATCGTTACGGTCCGTGCGGCTATTATCCCGCCGTCCAAATGAAATCATGCGCGCGGCAGCTTTCATTAGACTTATGAAAAGGGTGTGGGGACGCGCTGGCCGCCGCTCTGTAGGGGGACAATTGGACACTTCGGGTGAGTGTGTGGCGCATCCTAATTGGGGGCGATGTGATCTTCGCAGCGGGAAATTCCTCCTATTACTCTGGCCACATTAAAGGGTGTATAAATCAATGACAAGGGACAAACTCCGATAAACGTCCCCAATGGGCCGCCCCCTGCTTCTCATTCTGACACCTCCACTCACAATGGCGGCCACCAAAGAGGGCAACAGAAGCATGCAAATTTGAAATTATTTTTACAATTCGCGTCTTTCACGGCGGTTTATTTGGATGAGTGAAGCTGGAAGTGATTCTAGAAGAAGGACCAGTCAACACAAACATCTCCTTTTTCACTTATTCCTCAACTGAGAAATATGAAAATATGTTTTATTTTCAATAAAGTACTCAAAAAAATGTCAGAAAAAGTCGAAAAATGCAATAAAGTTATAATAACACTATAATAACAAGTTTATATGCGATGTGAAATAATGAAATGATATAAAGGCCTGTTCAGGAAGACGATTGACACATGATGATGAAGGAGGGCACGGAAGGGCGGTTTTTGATGTACTTGAGTAATTATTGAGGACTCGAACCCGGGTCTCCTTTTAAAAGAGGCGGGAGGAGTTTGTGCAAAGTTGAGTGAAACCGAGGAGCCCCGCCCCCTCCCGCCCCAGACAGCTCTGCTCGGATTTAATCTGAGGCGACTGCTCCGGCAACGTCGCGGTGTTCTGTGCATGATAATATTACGGTGGCGTGTGTGTGTGTGTGTGTGTGTGTGTGTGTGTATCCATGCTTCTAATTTAGGGCCCACACACACACACACACACACACACACAGCCGGCTACAGCGGCTCCCTGGTTCCTGACACTCAACAACACTGACTGGGTCGCATGTAGGAACCCCATCAGTCCCGGTCCTTCCATTCGTCCCGCTCACGCGCTGTCACGCCAAATGAGAGGCGTCCCGTCAGACAGATGGGGATCGATGCGTCGTGGCGGCCGGCAGAGCGCCGCCCCCGGAGGCTTTCACGGCGGGGGGGGGGGCACATCTGCCTCTTCACTCCCGGTTTTATTCGCTGTAGTTCAATTCTGGAACATCCACACGAGTTGTGGTTCTCTGACAGTAGAAGCTGAACTTGTTATAGAGTCTGGAACACACACACACACATACACACACTCACACACACACACACACACACTCACACAGCCTGCAAGGTTAGCGGCGCTGCCGAGCAGATGACCCGGCCGTCCTTGAGAGCCGCATCCACCGCAGCCTTCACAGTGATTTATTGTGCGTTATTGTTGTGCTTTTCAATATTGTCGGATGGCGCGCCGCTGATTACCTCCCCCACGGACCCCGGGCTCCGCGCACGGGTCGGGCCCCGCGGGCCCCCGGATGCTTTAATTGCTTCGGACAGGAGTTTGCACCCTTTCATCGGTGACAAATTTTATCACCGATTCTACACTTTCACTTCAGGGTAAACACGCACTCGCATAATACAATAATGACAAGGGGGTAGTGGTGGCCCTAGCGGTTAAAGAAGCGGCCCCATATTCACAAGGTTGCCGGTTCGAATCCCGATCCACCAAGGTACCACTGAGGTGCCACTGACCAAAGCACTGTCCCCACACACTGCTCCCCGGGCGCTTGTCATGGTGCCCACTGCTCACTCAGGGTGATGGGTTAAATACAGAGGACAAATTTCACTGTGTGCACCGTGTGCTGTGCTGCTGTGTATCACAATGACAATCGTTTCACTTTTCACTTTTCACAAAGGACATTCAGGGACTCAGAACCGTGTGTATTCACCCACTTTAATGGCCTTAACAATGACAACATGATGCTGCTAAATTCCGTTGTAGTAAAGGAAGTGGCCCCGTAATCAGAAGGTTGCCGGTTCGAACCCCCGAGCCACCAAGGTACCACCGAGGTCCCCCCACACTGCTCCCCGGGGACTGTCATGGTTCCCACTGTCACCAAGGGTGATGGTTAAATACAGAGGACACGTTTCACCGTGTCACCGTGTGCTGTGCTGCAGTGGCTCACAATGACAATCACTTCCTTTTATACGTATGAAGAAGCAGCATTTCAGATCTTCCCGTCTGCTGCACCGTGGCCTTCAGCAGTAATATGGGCCCCTCAGCGCAGGGGCCGCTCTGTAAAAATGAAAAATCTCGGCAATATTTCCTGCCGTAATGGAAAGTCGGTGCCCTCTTTGGCATTTCAGAGCTTGTTTCTGGGCTCCCAGAAGACATGGTGTGGTCTTTGTTGAAGGTTTGTCCTCGCTCTGGCCCCAGTTTGATCAGAACACACACACACAGCATCTGAGGAAACTTGTATAGATTTATTAAATTTTTTGTATAAAATGGAATATTTCCCAACAGCCTATAAACAGGAAGTTGTTAAATCATGGCGGAGAGCCCCCCCCCCACACACACACACACAGAAGGTCTGAAGATGCCATTTGCGGCGCCCACAGTGGAGTTCTGCAGGAGCTCCGCCCCCTGTGGCCGGGCTGAGGGCAGCGGATGGGCAGATGTTGACGCCCGTGGCGCGGCGGGCGGTGCGGATCGGCGACCGGGACGCTCTCGGCCGTGATGGATGGTGCCGCCTGCCCAGCATATTGCTGTCCTAATAAAACCCGGCCGCCAATTCACACAGCTGGGAGTGTTCTTCTCCTCGGCGCCGCTGCTTTTAAGAGCGAAACCCGTTTATGTGTCAAAAAGAACAATATGTCCCCACAAACAGCTAAAAAAAAAGTTCCCATATCCCAACCCTGATCAATAATCTCAAAATAAAATATCAGAAATGCTGCTCATTACAGTATGATGTCCTTACGTTAACCATTTTGGACACTGAAGGTGTGTGGGTGGTAGGGTAGTAATAGCCCATGAACCAGAAGTCCCAGGTTCAAACCCCACTTACTACCATCGTGTCCCTGAGCAAGACACTTAACCCTGAGTGTCTCCGGGGGGGGGACTGTCCCTGTAACTACTGACTGTAAGTCGCTCTGGATAAGGGCGTCTGGTAAATGCTGTAAATGTGTGTGTGTGTGTGTGTGTGTGTGTGTGTGATGCTCAGTACACCGTGCAGTTAGCAGATGACCTCTGGGTGCACAGAAAGTCGCTTGTGACCTCTTGGTAGCCCTGAGCCTCAGTCAGTCCACTTCCTGCAGTGTTAAAAACGGGGTGCGGGGTTACACACGTGGAGCACGCACGGCCTCCTGAGGGACCTTAACATGGTTTATAATTTCACCAAATCTCTGAACACGTTAACTTCTATGCGGCGAAGATGCTCTCATACCTTGGATCAAGTTGTACAGGTTGCAGTAGTTGGTGCCGTGGTCCAGAACGACGTACCACGACTCCGAGACCGACATGGCCTGTTGAAACAGCGGTGGGCGGTGAGAGCGTGTTGGTGGTGAGAGAGTGTTGGTGGTGAGTGTTGGTGGTGAGAGCGTGTTGGTGGTGAGAGAGTGTTGGTGGTGAGTGTTGGTGGTGAGAGTGTGTTGGCGGTGACAGCATGTTGGCGGTGAGAGCGTGTTGGCGGTGAGAGCGTGTTGGTGGTGAGTGTTGGTGGTGAGAGCGTGTTGGTGGTGAGTGTTGGCAGTGAGAGCTGGTGGTGAGAGCGTGTTGGCGGTGAGAGCGTGTTGGCGGTGAGTGTTGGCGGTGAGAGCGTGTTGGTGGTGAGTGTTGGTGGTGAGAGCGTGTTGGCGGTGAGTGTTGGTGGTGACAGAGTGTTGGTGGTGAGAGCGTGTTGGTGGTGAGTGTTGGTGGTGACAGCGTGTTGGTGGTGAGTGTTGGTGGTGAGAGCGTGTTGGTGGTGAGTGTTGGTGGTGACAGCGTGTTGGTGGTGAGTGTTGGTGGTGAGAGCGTGTTGGTGGTGAGTGTTGGTGGTGAGAGAGTGTTGACGGTGAGAGTTGGTGGTGAGAGCGTGTTAGTGGTGAGAGAGTGTTGGTGGTGACAGCGTGTTGGTGGTGAGAGCATGTTGGTGGTGAGTGTTAGTGGTGACAGCGTGTTGGTGGTGAGTGTTGGTGGTGACAGCGTGTTGGTGGTGAGTGTTGGTGGTGACAGCGTGTTGGTGGTGAGTGTTGGTGGTGAGAGCGTGTTGGTGGGTGAGTGTTGGTGGTGAGAGAGTGTTGACGGTGAGTGTTGGTGGTGACAGCGTGTTGGTGGTGAGTGTTGGTGGTGAGAGAGTGTTGGTGGTGAGAGCGTGTTGGTGGTGACAGTGTGTTGGCGGTGACAGCGTGTTGGCGGTGAGTGTTGGTGGTGAGAGCGTGTTGGCGGTGAGAATGTGCTGGTGGTGAGAGCGTGTTGGTGGTGAGAGCTTGTTGGCGGTGAGTGTTGGTGGTGAGAGCGTGTTGGTGGTGAGAGAGTGTTGGTGGTGAGAGCGTGTTGGTGGTGAGTGTTGGTGGTGAGAGCGTGTTGGTGGTGAGAGAGTGTTGGTGGTGAGTGTTGGTGGTGAGAGCGTGTTGGCGGTGACAGCATGTTGGCGGTGAGAGCGTGTTGGTGGTGAGTGTTGGCAGTGAGAGCTGGTGGTGAGAGCGTGTTGGCGGTGAGAGCGTGTTGGCGGTGAGTGTTGGTGGTGAGAGCGTGTTGGTGGTGAGTGTTGGTGGTGAGAGCGTGTTGGCGGTGAGTGTTGGTGGTGACAGAGTGTTGGTGGTGACAGCGTGTTGGTGGTGAGAGCGTGTTGGTGGTGAGTGTTGGTGGTGACAGCGTGTTGGTGGTGAGTGTTGGTGGTGACAGCGTGTTGGTGGTGAGTGTTGGTGGTGAGAGCGTGTTGGTGGTGAGTGTTGGTGGTGAGAGAGTGTTGACGGTGAGTGTTGGTGGTGACAGCGTGTTGGCGGTGAGTGTTGGTGGTGAGAGAGTGTTGACGGTGAGAGTTGGTGGTGAGAGCGTGTTGGTGGTGAGAGAGTGTTGGCGGTGAGAGCGTGTTGGTGGTGAGAGCGTGTTGGCGGTGAGAGTTGGTGGTGACAGCGTGTTGGTGGTGAGTGTTGGTGGTGAGAGAGTGTTGGTGGTGAGAGAGTGTTGGTGGTGAGTGTTGGTGGTGAGAGAGTGTTGGTGGTGAGTGTTGGTGGTGAGAGAGTGTTGGCAGTGAGAGTTGGTGGTGAGAGAGTGTTGGTGGTGAGTGTTGGTAGTGAGAGAGTGTTGGCGGTGAGAGCGTGTTGGCAGTGAGAGTTGGTGGTGAGAGAGTGTTGGTGGTGAGAGCGTGTTGGTGGTGAGTGTTGGTGGTGAGAGAGTGTTGGTGGTGAGAGAGTGTTGGTGGTGAGTGTTGGTGGTGAGTGTTGGTGGTGAGAGAGTGTTGGTGGTGAGTGTTGGTGGTGAGAGAGTGTTGGTGAGAGAGTGTTGGTGGTGAGTGTTGGTGGTGAGAGCGTGTTGGTGGTGAGTGTTGGTGGTGAGAGAGTGTTGACGGTGAGTGTTGGTGGTGACAGCGTGTTGGTGGTGAGTGTTGGTGGTGAGAAAGTGTTGGTGGTGAGAGAGTGTTGGTGGTGAGAGCGTGTTGGTGGTGAGAGAGTGTTGGTGGTGAGAGCGTGTTGGTGGTGAGTGTTGGTGGTGAGAGCGTGTTGGTGGTGAGTGTTGGTGGTGAGAGAGTGTTGGTGGTGAGTGTTGGTGGTGAGAGCGTGTTGGTGGTGAGTGTTGGCGGTGAGTGTTGGTGGTGAGAGAGTGTTGGTGGTGAGAGTGTGTTGGCAGTGAGAGTTGGTGGTGAGAGAGTGTTGGTGGTGAGTGTTGGTAGTGAGAGAGTGTTGGCGGTGAGAGTTGGTGGTGAGAGCGTGTTGGCGGTGAGAGCGTGTGTTGGTGGTGAGAGAGTGTTGGTGGTGAGAGCGTGTTGGCAGTGAGAGTTGGTGGTGAGAGAGTGTTGGTGGTGAGAGCGTGTTGGTGGTGAGTGTTGGTGGTGAGAGAGTGTTGGTGGCTAGTGTTGGTGGTGAGTGTTGGTGGTGAGAGCGTGTTGGTGGTGAGTGTTGGTGGTGAGAGAGTGTTGGTGGTGAGAGAGTGTTGGTGGTAAGTGTTGGTGGTGAGTGTTGGTGGTGAGAGAGTGTTGGGTGGTGAGTGTTGGTGGTGAGAGCGTGTTGGCGGTGAGAGTTGGTGGTGAGAGCGTGTTGGCGGTGAGAGCGTGTTGGTGGTAAGAGAGTGTGTTGGTGGTGAGAGTGTTGGTGGTGAGAGCGTGTTGGCAGTGAGAGTTGGTGGTGAGAGAGTGTTGGTGGTGAGAGCGTGTTGGTGGTGAGTGTTGGTGGTGAGAGAGTGTTGGTGGTGAGTGTTGGTGGTGAGAGCGTGTTGGTGGTGAGAGAGTGTTGGTGGTGAGTGTTGGTGGTGAGAGAGTGTTGGTGGTGAGAGCGTGTTGGTGGTGAGAGAGTGTTGGCGGTGAGTGTTGGTGGTGAGAGCGTGTTGGTGGTGAGTGTTGGTGGTGAGTGATGGTGGTGAGAGCGTGTTGGTGGTGAGTGTTGGTGGTGAGAGCGTGTTGGTGGTGAGTGTTGGTGGTGAGAGCGTGTTGGCGGTGAGAGCGTGTTGGTGGTGAGAGCGTGTTGGTGGTGAGTGTTGGTGGTGAGAGCGTGTTGGTGGTGACAGTGTGTTGGCGGTGACAGCGTGTTGGCGGTGAGAATGTGCTGGTGGTGAGAGCGTGTTGGTGGTGAGAGCTTGTTGGCGGTGAGTGTTGGTGGTGAGAGCGTGTTGGTGGTGAGAGAGTGTTGGTGGTGAGAGCGTGTTGGTGGTGAGTGTTGGTGGTGAGAGCGTGTTGGTGGTGAGAGAGTGTTGGTGGTGAGTGTTGGTGGTGAGAGCGTGTTGGCGGTGACAGCATGTTGGCGGTGAGAGCGTGTTGGTGGTGAGTGTTGGCAGTGAGAGCTGGTGGTGAGAGCGTGTTGGCGGTGAGAGCGTGTTGGCGGTGAGTGTTGGTGGGTGAGAGCGTGTTGGTGGTGAGTGTTGGTGGTGAGAGCGTGTTGGCGGTGAGTGTTGGTGGTGACAGAGTGTTGGTGGTGACAGCGTGTTGGTGGTGAGAGCGTGTTGGTGGTGAGTGTTGGTGGTGACAGCGTGTTGGTGGTGAGTGTTGGTGGTGAGAGCGTGTTGGTGGTGAGTGTTGGTGGTGAGAGAGTGTTGACGGTGAGAGTTGGTGGTGAGAGCGTGTTAGCGGTGAGAGAGTGTTGGTGGTGACAGCGTGTTGGTGGTGAGAGCGTGTTGGTGGTGAGTGTTGGTGGTGACAGCGTGTTGGTGGTGAGTGTTGGTGGTGACAGCGTGTTGGTGGTGAGTGTTGGTGGTGAGAGAGTGTTGACGGTGAGTGTTGGTGGTGAGAGAGTGTTGACGGTGAGTGTTGGTGGTGACAGCGTGTTGGCGGTGAGTGTTGGTGGTGAGAGAGTGTTGACGGTGAGAGTTGGTGGTGAGAGCGTGTTGGTGGTGAGAGAGTGTTGGCGGTGAGAGCGTGTTGGTGGTGAGAGCGTGTTGGCGGTGAGAGTTGGTGGTGACAGCGTGTTGGTGGTGAGTGTTGGTGGTGAGAGAGTGTTGGTGGTGAGAGAGTGTTGGTGGTGAGTGTTGGTGGTGAGAGAGTGTTGGTGGTGAGTGTTGGTGGTGAGAGAGTGTTGGCAGTGAGAGTTGGTGGTGAGAGAGTGTTGGTGGTGAGAGTTGGTAGTGAGAGAGTGTTGGCGGTGAGAGCGTGTTGGCAGTGAGAGTTGGTGGTGAGAGAGTGTTGGTGGTGAGAGCGTGTTGGTGGTGAGAGAGTGTTGGTGGTGAGAGAGTGTTGGTGGTGAGTGTTGGTGGTGAGTGTTGGTGGTGAGAGAGTGTTGGTGGTGAGTGTTGGTGGTGAGAGAGTGTTGGTGAGAGAGTGTTGGTGGTGAGTGTTGGTGGTGAGAGCGTGTTGGTGGTGAGTGTTGGTGGTGAGAGCGTGTTGGTGGTGAGTGTTGGCGGTGAGAGCGTGTTGGCGGTGAGAGTTGGTGGCGAGAGTTGGTGGTGACAGCGTGTTGGTGGTGAGTGTTGGTGGTGAGAGCGTGTTGGTGGTGAGTGTTGGTGGTGAGAGAGTGTTGACGGTGAGTGTTGGTGGTGACAGCGTGTTGGTGGTGAGTGTTGGTGGTGAGAGAGTGTTGGTGGTGAGAGAGTGTTGGTGGTGAGAGCGTGTTGGTGGTGAGAGAGTGTTGGTGGTGAGAGCGTGTTGGTGGTGAGTGTTGGTGGTGAGAGCGTGTTGGTGGTGAGTGTTGGTGGTGAGAGAGTGTTGGTGGTGAGTGTTGGTGGTGAGAGCGTGTTGGTGGTGAGTGTTGGCGGTGAGTGTTGGTGGTGAGAGAGGTTGGTGGTGAGAGTGTGTTGGCAGTGAGAGTTGGTGGTGAGAGAGTGTTGGTGGTGAGTGTTGGTAGTGAGAGAGTGTTGGCGGTGAGAGTTGGTGGTGAGAGCGTGTTGGCGGTGAGAGCGTGTGTTGGTGGTGAGAGTGTTGGTGGTGAGAGCGTGTTGGCTTGGTGTGAGAGCGTGTTGGTGGTGAGAGCGTGTTGGGCGGTGAGAGTTGGTGGTGAGAGAGTGTTGGCGGTGAGAGTTGTCGACGGGTTTCCTCCACTTACCGCTACTCTGCAGCGGGTGAAGAGGTCGCTGGAGACCAGGCGGAAGGTGAGGTCGTCCACGTGTCCCGTCACGGGGCTGGCGTGCTTCGCCGTGATAAAGTGGGCGGAGTCCGACTGCAACTGGAGGGCGGAACCGATCGAGAAGATGGGACGTTCAAACACCCTGGTACACTCATCACAGCCAACACCATCACACGTTCCCTACTTTATACAGGCACGTCTCGCCTCCCCGAGCACAGCTGGAGGTCGACCTCCACTTCGTAATCTGTGTCACCAGAGCAGAACGTACTGTCCTGCAGGGGACGCCGAAGTACCTATAAACACACACACACACACACGAGAGAGATTGCAATGTTAATGCTGCCATCTAGTGGAAACCTGCTCTCTGTTCCACCCCTTTCACCAGTGAGACCAGGCGGAGTCCTGAACTGGAGACGCCGATCAGAGTTGTTGTTGGGGGGGGACATTAGACAGTAAAAATTTCAGGACTAATTCCTGAGGGGGACTTTTTTCATGTGCTGCTGACACTTTCTTGTATAATATTGTATAATACTCATATAATAGGAAATATGTTTCTCTCTTAGCCCAGCGTTAATATAAAACCATCACGCTGCTTCGGATGATAATGTACGTCGTCTACGTGAAACATGCCAGCTTTACGTGTCCCGTGTTGTGATCAGTAAGCAGTTATAACGCATTAAAGCCTCACCAGGCCGCTACGTACACGCCGCCCGGCCCCGTCCTGCTCCGCCCGGCCCCGCCCTGCTCGACCCGGCCCCGCCCTGCTCCGGGTGCGAGCAGAAGCTGCCCCGCCCGGCCCCGCCCGGCCCCGCCCTGCTACAGGTGCGAGCAGAAGCTGCCCCGCCCAGCTCCGCCAGGCCCCGCCCTGCTACAGGTGCGAGCAGCAGTTGCCCCGCCCGTCGGAGAATTAAATCTTTCACTCGTCAGTTTTTAAGTAGCACAACTTGTGTTGTGCGCTCAACAAACATGAATAAATCGTTCAAATAAAACATTTTTAGTGTTTTATGGTGATTCTTACTTTTTCTTAGTTTTGATGAAGAGTGAGACGCTGAGAGTTTCGTCAGATTTGAATTACTCGCACATTTTAACATTTACCGCCACAGATGTAATTCCATTACGGGAAAAGTCGTGTCCGTATTTCCACGGTCTCTCCTTTTCGCGCGTGTTTGCGTGAAGACCCGCCCACCTCTGCCTCTGATTGGCTTAACGTGAAGTCTTATTCAAACTCAGCCAATCAGCATGAATTAAACAGACGTCTCGCATTTCCCCGAAGAAAACTGTTTCGCTGCAGTAACGCGCTGAATATTAACACAATTAACAGTAATTAGGTTAATTACTGAAAAATGACATTTCCAGTTGCTTCTTCTTCAGCAAATGACGAGATGACACCAAGAGATCGCTTAACCACGTGTATTGTTCTGCACAAAGAGCGAAGTCGCATCAGAACATCGCGTCTCCGTCCTTCCTGCGCCTCTCTCTACAATATACAGTATTATAAGAACATGCACACACAGAATATTCTTAATATGTACATCATTTATAATAAAAAATAACATTCTGGGCACCAACCCCACGTACCTCTTACAGCCCACGCCATGTGTTCAAGAGAACGGAACCAGGTCTCCGACCCACTAACCCGACGGTGATATATAACTCACATAACTTTTTAACAGTAACCATAAATTGAACAAACAGAAAATACACAAACATATTTGATAGAACCAGAAATATTAACACACTTAGATATTCCACAATTAATTAAACACCCAGATTGTCACTATAATTCCCTCTCAACCAAATAAAAGTCTTTAGAATATAAGAAAATAAAAGAAAATTAAACTACAAAACACTGACAAAGACAATCAAATAAGCACAAGTCATGTAATAATAGTTTTTCTCACCATTGCACCCTGCACTGTGCGTGAAAAGGCCCCGCCGCGCACAGCGTCCAGGCGGCCAGAGTCGCCGCGGCGGCCAGGATGCAGCGGGCCGGATGCATGTTGAACCGGGTTGGACCGGGCGGTGGAGGGTGGAGGTCTGGACGGAGGAGGTCTGGACCAGGTTGGACCGGGCGGTGGAGGGTGGAGGTCTGGACGGAGGAGGTCTGGACCGGGTTGGACCGGGCGGTGGAGGGTGGAGGTCTGGACCGGGTTGGGCGGTGGAGGGCGGAGGTCTGGACCGGGTTGGACCGGGCGGTGGAGGGCGGAGGTCTGGACCGGGTTGGACCGGGCGGTGGAGGGCGGAGGTCTGGACCGGGTTGGACCGGGCGGTGGAGGGCGGAGGTCTGGACCGGGTTGGACCGGGCGGTGGAGGGTGGAGGTCTGGACCAGGTTGGACCGGGCGGTGGAGGGTGGAGGTCTGGACCGGGTTGGACCGGGCGGTGGAGGGCGGAGGTCTGGACGGAGGAGGTCTGGACCGGGTTGGACCGGGCGGTGGAGGGTGGAGGTCTGGACCGGGTAGGACCGGGCGGTGGAGGGTGGAGGTCTGGACGATGGAGGTCTGGACCGGGTTGGACCGGGCGGTGGAGGGTGGAGGTCTGGACCGGGTTGGACCGGGCGGTGGAGGGCGGAGGTCTGGACGGAGGAGGTCTGGACCGGGTTGGATTGGACGGTGCTCGGGGGGGAGGCGGCTTTAATCAGCACCGATCACAGGACCGTCATGTGCGTCGGAGAAATCGAATTATCGTGTAACAGTCCGCAGGAAGCAACACGAGGAAAACTCGACATTCGCCACGGCCACATTTACCTGTTTTAACGCTGCGCCCCAACAGGTGTTTAAAATGTCATTAAACGGATAAAACGCTAGAAACACGGTTTTTATGTACACTGGGATTGTTGTGGATATTTAAATTGTCCCACTGTGATTGGCTGACACC